>NC_041382.1:773190504-773193897 GCF_002162155.2 Triticum dicoccoides
TGGCTCCACCTCGCCGGAGCCCCTCACCATCTTCCCCGAATCGTCGTCGCCTCGTCATCCTCGCCGGACCTCCTCGTCCTCCTCCCCGAGTCGCTCCCCGCGCCCCACTGCCCGGACCCCTATAGCCCCCGGTGAGGCCCCGGGCCTTCCCCCTCGCTATTCCACCGTTCAGCTCGCCGTCGACCGCACGACGCGAGCCTCGCTCGTTCGCCCACGACCTGTCGGCGTCGCCCGCTCGCGCCGCCCGCGTCGACCTTCCCCGCTCGTCGCTGCACCTGCTGCTGCAGATGCTGTGTCCCACCGCGCCGACCGCCCCCGTCCTCTCCTTCCCCCGCGCACGCGCACACAGCTGCGGCCTCCTCCCCGCGCCGTGCCTAGAACGGCGCCCCGGCGTGCGCATTCTCCCCTGCTGCCTGAACCGTCCGCCTCCACTCCGTCGCGCCACGCCACCCAGTCACCCCGCCTCTTGCCTCGGCTCCGCCGCGCTAGGACGCGCCAGCGTCGCCCTTGCCTGATGCCGGATTGCCGCGCCCGCTGGTCGCTGCCAGCTTCGCCACGCCCCGCGCGCCCCTGGGCGAGCACCGTAACGGGCGCCCATGCGCCCGCATCCATCGCTCGTTTGCCTGCACCGCTGCCCGTTTGCCCGGGTCCGCTATAGCCTCTTGGCCCAATGACATATGGGCCCCGCCCACAGAACGTTTTGTAAAAAAAGGAATTAAAAATAATATATATAATAAATAATTAATTAATAATATAATATAATTAATTAATTAACTAATTAATTACCTTAATTAATTCTGATTAAAATTAACTAATTAGGATTAATTAATCTAATGGCTAATTAGGCTAATTAACTACGGTTAATTATCTAACAGAGTATGACAGTGGGGCCCACCCCCTAATTAATACTAATTAGGTTAATTAAATTGTTTAATTAAAATGTGTCACTGACCAGTGGGACCCACTGGTCAGGTTGACCAGTCAACCCCCGTTGACTGCTGATTTCAGCATGACATCATGCTGATGTCATAAATCCATTTTCGAATTAATTAAATTTCAGAATTAAAAAAATCTTTAGAAAATCATATCTTTTAGTCCATAACTCGGATGAAAATACTTTCTACATGAAAGTTGCTCAGAACGACGAGACGAACCCGGATACGCAACCCGTTCGTCCGCCACGCATCCCTAGCATACCGAACACGCAACTTTCCCCCTCTGGTTCATTTGTCCGAAAACGCGTAACACCGGGAATACTTTCCCGGATGTTTTCCCCCTTCACTGGTACCACCTCGTACCGCGTTAGGGCACACCTAGCATCACGCTTTGTCATGTCATGCATCGTCATGCATTTGTTTGCATTATATTTATTGCTTCTTCCCCCTCTTCTCTCGCTAGACACCGAGACCGACGCCGCTGCTACCCAGTACGACTACGGTGTTAACGACCCCTCTCTCTTGCCAGAGCAACCAGGCAAGCCCCCTCCCTCCTTGATCACCAGATATCGCCTACTCTCCTCTATACTGCTTGCATTAGAGTAGTGTAGCATGTTACTGCTTTCCGTTAATCCTATTCTGATGCATAGCCTGTCATTGTTGCTACAATTGTTGATACCTTACCTGCAATCCTAATGCTTAGTATAGGATGCTAGTTTATCATTAATGGCCATACATTCTTGTCCGTCTGCCATGCTATACTATCGGGCCGTGATCACTCGGGAGTTGATCACGGGTATATACCTATACATAATATATGATACTTGTGGTGACTAAAGACGGGTCGGCTCGTAGGAGTACCCGCGAGTGATTCACGGATTGGGTCCGAAAGGACGTTTGTCCCGACGGCCCTCTGAGTGGATCTTTGTGGCGAAGCAACAGGGCAGGCTGAGACCACCTAGGAGAGAGGTGGGCCTGGCCCTGGTCGGCGTTCGCGGTTATTTCAAAATAACACGTTTAACGAGATCTTGGTATTTGATCTGAGTCTGGCTACTGGTCTATACGCACTAACCATCTATGCGGGGACAGTTATGGGCACTCGATGTCGTGGTATCAGCCGAAGTCTTTGTGACGTCAGCGACTGAGCGGAGCGCGCCGGATTGGACTGGAACGCCTTCTAGGCTAGGTCTGCTTCCAGCCACGTTTGCAACATGCAGGTGTGCAAAGGGCGATGGGCCCAGACCCCTGCGCCATAGGATTTAGACCGGCGTGCTGACCTCTCTGTTGTGCCTAGGTAGGGCTACGACGTGTTGATCTTCCGAGGCCGGGCATGACCCAGGAAAGTGTGTCCGGCCAAATGGGATCGAGCGTGTTGGGTTATGTGGTGCACCCCTGCAGGGAAGTTAATCTATTCGAATAGTCGTGATCTTCGGTAACAGGACGACTTGGAGTTGTACCTTGACCTTATGACAACTAGAACCGGATACTTAATAAAACACACCCTTCCAAGTGCCAGATACAACCGGTGATCGCTCTCTCACAAGGCGACGAAGGGAGGATCATCAGTTAGGATTATTGCTATGCGATGTTACTTGGTGAACTTACCATCTGCTCTCTCCTACATGCTGCAAGATGGAGGTTACCAGAAGTGTAGTCTTTGAAAGGACTAGCTATCCCCCTTTTATTCCGGCATTCTGCAGTTCAGTCCACATATGACACCCTTATTCCATTTGATACCAATGCATACATATGTAGTGTAGCTCCTTGCTTGCGAGTACTTTGGATGAGTACTCACGGTTGCTTTTCTCCCTCTTTTCCCCCTTTCTATTCCCGATTGCTGCGACCAGACGTTGGAGCCCAGGAGCCAGACGCCACCATCGACGACGACTACTACTACTCGGGAGGTGCCTACTACTACGTGCAGCCCGCTGACGGCGACCAGGAGTAGTTTAGGAGGATCCCAGGCAGGAGGCCTGCGCCTCTTTCGATCTGTATCCCAGTTTGTGCTAGCCTTCTTAAGGCAAACTTGTTTAACTTATGTCTGTACTCAGATATTGTTGCTTCCGCTGACTCGTCTATGATCGAGCTCTTGTATTCGAGCCTTCGAGGCCCCTGGCTTGTAATATGATGCTTGTTTGGCTTATTATATTTGTAGAGTTGTGTTGTGATATCTTCCCGTGAGTCCCTAATCTTGATCGTACACGTTTGCGTGTATGATTAGTGTACGATTGAATCGGGGGCGTCACACGACCTCTACCCCAATCATTGACAGTTTTGGAGCCTACTCCCTCTATTCACAAATATAAAACTTGTTCTAACTTTTTTTGGATTGGATATATATAAATACGTTTTACTGTGTTTGTTCATTCATTTTAGTCTGTATAGGTAGATCATATCGAACTATTTAAAACATCTTATAATTGCGAACGAAGGGAATATCTATCTAGCACTCACCCCC
>NC_041382.1:773194347-773238402 GCF_002162155.2 Triticum dicoccoides
CGATAGCTCCAACACCATTCATCAATTGACCGCCTCGGATTTAAGTACTTTAATGATCTAAAAGATCTTATATTACTTTACAGAGAGAGTATTTAACAGGCTTACGACTCCACTAACACAGTGTCTTTACAGTGAAGTACAGTGTATCTTGGGGTAGTGTTGACACCGGATTTTGGCATGGTCAAAAGCATAATTAAGAAAACCTCAAATTGAAAAGTGATCAGAGTGAGAAAGTTCCGTATAGTCAAAAGGAGAAACTTTGATATTTAGGCAATAGCCATCCGGTCTCATCTCTAAGGCCAAAGTTATGTTCAAAGTTCTGAGATTTTGTATCCAGAATACTATTCGACTGATTACGCCCTCAAGACTGCCTCGTATGGAAAAGTGAACTACACGGATTGTCTTCGTCTCGTCGAAATGATCGATTTTGATATAAAAATCATCCAAATCCGAGTTCGCATGCAAAAGTAAGAGCAATCAGAGTGCAGCCCTCTCATGAGGCAAGATGTGGCGCGTCCTACCAGACGAATGTCTGATGGGTAGCGCGAGGGAACAGATGTTTTGCGTGACTGTTTTGGCCTAGAAGATGGCTTCGAATCTAGAAACGTTCAACATGAAAGTTGTTCATCTCATCGAAACGGTCAAGATTGCTTTGGGACTCGTTTCCATCCGAGGTCGTTTACCAACACAAAAATGACCCGCAAGGTGCAGCCAGTTTAAACCAAACAGTTTTGGAAAGTTCGGATAAAACCGATCCGAATTTGACTAGGGTTTTGGATGTGAATCCAAGCCTTTTCCTTGCACGGGAAGTCCAGCCGCCTCTTTTATAACTAAGGGGTGACGGCCGATTAAACAACACACAATCGCAAAACCCATCTTCTTTTTTCCCTAGTTTTACATCTCTCCCTTGTTCTTTCTCTCTCGTTCTTCGTTCATTCTTCGTATTGAAGGGCAGCGATCCTCGAGGCTCTAGGGGCGGGCGAACCGACCTAGGGCAGCCCATAGCCGTCGCATGTCCAGACGGGGTCCCTCCCGGGCGCGTTGGGTTTTGGGTCCTGAAAAGCGCCCGCCGGATTGCTTGCGTACCGCACTTCCGGACGGGTCTCCTTCGACGTGAGGTGCGGTGCATCACCCTCGGCGTTGGAGGTACACGGTGACGTGTTCGTGTGCGAATGCACTTTTTGGCGACTCCGCTGGGGACGAAAGATCAAGAATCATAATCAACCATGTCTAATCTCCCCAAGCCCTCAGAAGTTGACACCGATAACATCATTAAGCCCGGTCTTGATGAACTATCGGATGAACATCGCCAAGCCTACTAAGCAGCGTGAAGAGGCTTTTGAGGCGCTCAAGAAGAAGCGCGAGGAGGAGGATTTGGAAGCGTTTGCTTCAAGTTTCAAGAAGGACCATCAAGGCAACATCACACCGACTGAAAACCTTAATTTTCCTCCCCTCATCGACGAACAAGATGTGATCACTGTGAGTAAAGTTTTTTCTCCAGAGCAAATGGCTATGATTGAAAGTCTTGTTAGTAAGGGTAATGTGATGGCATACAATTCTTTTGTGGCTAGTTCTAATGCTCAGAAAAATATGCCTCCATCATCTAGTGGTACTGTTGGTATATCCGAAAACCCTAGTCCAATTTTACTTATTTCATCAGCACCACCTATGCAACAACAATATAATATGCCGTTGAATTTTTACCCTACTCAAACCAACTAGCTTGTGGCTGCACCTACATACCACAATCAAATTATGAGTGTGCCCAATTCGGCGTCAACGCCGAATCACTTTGTCACACCACCCATAGGCGCAAGCATGTTTGGTCTTCCGCCGAATTATGGTTCGGCACCCATCCCACAAGTGGCACAAATAGCTAGTACTCAGATTGCTCCTATGTCATTGCCACAAACATCTTCATCTACCTCGGATCCAATTTTAGCTAAATTAAGGGAGGATTTGCATCAGATGTTTCTAGAAACTTTCGAAAACGAGCCAAAAGTAAAGAGTCGTGTGTACCAAAAGCCTTATCCTGAACACTTCGATGCAATTTCTTACCCTCAAGGTTATAAGGTTCCTGATTTTATTAAATTTAGTGGTGAGGGTATGAAAACGACTTGGGAGCATGTGAGTCAGTATCTAGCATAGTTGTGTGAAGCAGGTTCCATAGAAGAGTTGAAAGTGCGTTTATTTCCCTTGTCTTTAACAGGCACCGCATTTTCATGGTTTGCTGCTTTACCACATGGTTCAATTCTCTTATGGTCACAATTAGAGCAAAAGTTTCATGATCACTTTTATAGCGGTGATAATGAGCTAAAGTTGTCACATCTTACATCGGTTAGGCAAAAACATGATGAATCGGTCACCGATTATGTCAAGAGATTTAGAGATATAAAAAACCGATGTCCTATCTTAGTGATAACTGAGAGAGACTTGGCGGATCTTGTTCTTAATGGTTTGAAAACACACATTAAAGAGAAGCTAGAAAGTTATGAGTTTTGAGCATTAATCAAGTCTTACAAAAAGCATTGGCCCAAGAGAGTCAAAGTAAAGAGGTCCATAGGTTTACAGCCAATCGTCCTAGAATGCATATGGTTGAACACAATGATGATAATTCACACGATGAGGTTGATGTCTATACTACTGAATTTGTTTGGTCCTCAAAGGCCAAACCCTATATGTGCAATGCTCTTAAGCCGATTCGCAAGAACCGTGATGAGGAGGTAAGGTTTACTTTTGATATATCAAAGTGTGATAAAATATTTGATGCTCTCTTGCAAGATAAGATGATTAGAATATCACACACCATACCGCCGTTTGAGGAGCTGAAACGGCGTGCTTATTGCAAGTACCATAATTCATTTTCTCATGCTACTAACGATTGCAATGTTTTCAGACGACAGATATAATCGGCCATTAATGATGGACAATTGAATTTTGCTGAGATGCAAGTTGATAAACAACCCTTCCCGATAAACATCATGGACTTGGAGGAAAAGAAAATGTTGATTCGGCCTAGCATAGCCGAATCTGCTAATAAAGATAATGTTCTTATTGGTGAACCCAGGAAAGGCAAGGAGGGCGACAAAGTCTTGGGAAGAGAGGTTGTGCTTGATAAGCAACCCGATGGCAAGGAAGTATTGAAGATCACCATAAAAAATCCTGCACTCGGGGGGCAACCACAAGTACAAGAAGATACTCATGTTAAATTTATCAAGCCCAAGAATTCAGAAGTTGGCAAGTGGGGAAAGAGTGAAGCTAAGCGCAAGCGAATCAGGCCAACTTTTGATATGTTGCTATCCAAATATGCAAGTCAAGCGGCCGGTTCTAGCTCTAATCGGCCATCACATTCAAAACGTTCAAGATTGCCTCGGGAGCAAGAGTTTTGACGCTATGCAAGGCCATATGGGTCATGGACACCGACACCATGGATGTCACAACCCTCCTATGCGCCATACTACATGAGAGGCTTCAGTGCTTTTCATATGGGGCGGGTAGCACCTAGAAGGCCTGCTCGCGCGAGGCTTTATTATCCCACACAAGGCCGTTGAGCTATGGTGCTAATCGGCCAACAAAAATTTCTCCAAGCAATGCCAACAAAAAAGTGTGGCGTGTTAAGTCACCTAATGCGGAAATTGCAGAATGCGACAAGCAAAAGGAGATCGAAAAGCCGGTTGTTGGTAATCTGGCTACTTCTAATGGTGATATTGTTATTGTTAAGCAGGGTTCCATGGTGAATGATCATGAGGCGGGCACAAGCAAGGCTAAACCAAGGGATCCCAAATATACTCAACCTAAGTGATGTCCTCCCGGTTTAACCAAGACCATGAAAAGGAGATTACAACGCATGAGGAACCACGAGAAGGTAGAGCACAAAGAGGAGAGGCAAAGGGGCGAATTGTTAAGTGAAATTCGGCCCATGGCACTCACAAAACAAGTGTGGAGGCCTAAACAAAAACGAAACATAGATGCTTCTGCATTAGCTCCAACAACACCTTCACCATCAAAAGAGGATGATGCGACCCTATTACATCGTCCACATCACCTGAAACATCCCCTTTAACTGAGGAATATTTAAGCCCAATATACACGTTGGGAGATGAAGATGAGATGGTGGATTATGAATCTACGCCGGTTCGGGAAGGTATGGATATTAATATGGTATATTACTTACCTACCGAGTTTCGTGCTATAGGTGAAGAAGGGGAGGTAGCCCAGCTGAATTTTGGTCCTAAGAATGCTATCTTCGAGAAGCCAAAAGAACCGGTGAAACACTTGAAGCCGTTGTACTTCAAAGGTCATATTAACGGATCGTCGGTTGCTTGGATGCTCGTTGATGGTGGTGCCGTGGTAAATCTTATGCCCTAATCAGTCTTCAAGAAGTTGGGGTTAGATGATGATGCATTGATGAAGACCAATATGGTACTTAATGGATTTGAGGGAAAAGAAAAAACAGAGGCCAAAGGCGTGATGTGCATGGAACTCACCGTGGGAAGTAAAACTTTGGCCACCACATTCTTCATCGCCGAGGTGCAAGGTAACTATAGTGTTATATTAGGCCGCGATTTGGTTCATGCTAACCAATGTGTTACATCTACCATGCATCAATTCTTAATACAATTGGTCGATGATGAGGTAGAAGTCATTCACATGGATAATTCGGCTTGTGTTGCTTTGGCCGATGCATCGGTGGATTGGAATCATCCCGATGTTACTTGCTTAACAGGGCATGATCTCTCGGAGTTTGATTTCCTTAGTGCTACAAGGAACGGGTTCATTCCCATCTCTTTAAAGCCGATTGGTGGTAATCGGTTCCAAGGTATGATGTAAATAAGAAGTTAAAATCAATGGCCGATATAGAATTATCGCCCTAAGCATAAACATGGCCGATATAAAAATTATCGCCCTAAGCACATAAAATGGCCGATGGAGTGTTGACATCGTCATTAGAACAAGCTATGCGCAAGTTATTTTTCTGCACACAAACTTTGCCGAAAAACAGGGGGGCATGTGTTGACACCAGATTTTGGCATGGTCAAAAGCATAATTAAGAAGACCTACATTGAAAAGTGCTCATAGTGAGAAAGTTCCGTATCGTCAAAAGGAGCAACTTAGATATTTGGGCAATAGCCATCCGGTCTCATCTCTAGGGCCGAAGTTATGTTCGAAGTTCTGACATTTTGTATCCAGAACACTATTCGGCTGATTACGCACTCAATACTGCTTGTATGGAAAAGTGATCTACACGGATTGTCTTCGTCTCGTCGAAACGATCGATTTTGATATAAAAATTATCCAAATCCAAGTTCGTATGCAAAAATTAGAGCAAGCAGAGTGCAGCCCTGTCATGAGGCGAGATGTGGCGCGCCTTACCAGACGCATGTGTGATGGTAGCACGAGGAAACAGATGTTTTGCGTGACTGTTTTGACCCAGAAGATGGCGTCGAATCAAAAAACGTTCAACATGAAAGTTGTCCGGCTCGTTGAAATCGTCAAGATTGCTTTTGGACTCGTTTCCATCCAAGGTCGTTTACCAACACAAAAAAGACCCGCAAGGTGCAGCCAGTTTAAACCGAACAGTTTTGGAAAGTTCGGATAAAATCAATCCTAATTTGACTAGGGTTTTGGACGTGAATCCAAGCCTTTTCCTTGCACAGGAAGTCCAGCCGCCTCTTATATACCTAAGGGGTGACGGCCGATTAAACAACACATAATCGCAAAACCCATCTTCTTTTTACCCTAGTTTTACATCTCTCCCTTGTTCTTTCTCTCTCGTTCTTCGTTCGTTCTTTGTATTGAAGGGCAGGGATCCTCGAGGCTCTAGGGGCGGGCGAACCGACCTAGGGCAGCCCATAGCCTCCGCGTGTCCAGACGGGGTCCCTCCCGGGCGCGTGGGGTTTCGGGTCTTGAAAAGCGCCCGCCAATTGCTTGCGTACCGCGCTTCCGGACGGGTCTCCTTCGACGTGAGCTGCGGTGCATCAGCCTCGATGTTGAAGGTACACGGTGACGTGTTCGTGTGCGAACAGGTAGTAGCATCTTTACAAAGTGCAAAGTGACAGTGTAACTTGTCAAGGCCCACGCACAGCCGACACCATTAATTCTTTTTCTCCCGTTCAACTTTGCACTAGAAGCATTTGCCTTTATTCCTTTGACACGGGAAGCTCCAACGTTACCGTCGCCGCCAAGTATCTAGTTCACCCGTCATCCTTACCTCTAATGTTACTGACTGCTGCTAGTACTACTTTGGCTTTGGCTGTCATTTTTCTGCCGATAGGATTCGTTGGTCCATGAAAGCTTCTGCATACTTTTTGCCACACGGCCTGTGATTGGAAAATCATACTACTACTACTTTTTCACTTTTGAGGAAGTACAAAATAGGTTGTGGGCTGGCCTAGTGTGGGCATGACATGGACGGCATATTTGTCTGGCTCCTCCCCAGCAGACTAGCTATTTCACTGCCTGTTTTTTACTTTGTCATCCTTGGCCTCTATGATCACTTCCTCCTAGACATCCTTGAGATTTCCTTACTGAATTCATGTTCTCTGCTTTACCATCTATCTATCTATATAGGTATGATTACCTCTTCGCCGGCATCCCACCCATGAACCTCATATGTCAAGAGATAGGTTATTCAAGTCTTGGACAGTTGCTAAAGGCCACGGAAAATGACCATAACACATAGTAGATATTTTTCTTTTCTTTATCCATTTTCCATGTGAATTTGAGCGCGTGTGGGTGTGATTCTCCAGTCCACTGTGAACCACCGCCCCGTTCTTCTTTTTTTTTCTCTCTCCGAGGCACACAATTTCATTAGATCATTTGATATGGTTGTGAAACGTGTGGCTTGCATTGCATGCTTGTTCTGCGTTCGGTATACATGCACATCGTTTGCTGATCAAATTGCGTGCATCGTGGCATGTGCTTCCGCATGGAGCTCACCCGTAATATAGCGTTAAGAGACATCCGTCCCTGATTAACATGCTAGCCAGCTGACCCCCTCTCTGTCAGTGTCTGGTCTCTCTCCGAATCGTTCTTAACTTGGACTAGCTAGTAGTCCATGTGCCAACAACCACGACCCAACCCAATTAAACGGAGCAAGTAGCTGGCACCAATTGCCCCCTATCTCATTTTTGGCACCATTGCCGGATGATTCACATGCACAAACGTGTTGGTGGAGGTGGAGGAGGAGGAGAAGGAGAAGGAGAAGTTTCCGATTCCGTGCGGCGGACGGACGTAGCTCATCATCGGCGTCTCGTCCTCCTATGATTGATTGTTTTGATAATAATGATCGACTGGAACCCTTCCTGTTGGCACATGCATGCTGCATGCATACGGAGGAGTGGATAAGTAGAAGACGTGGCTTTGAATTGCTCTCTTTACTCACCTATAAGATCCCACGCCGGTGTATGATCGATCATGTAAATATATAAATTTCGTCGCTCTCCTATACCTATACTGTATGCTGGCACGGTGAGTTAATCTTCTGGTCGATTTGTAGCTACTACTCCCTCCGTCTCATAATATAAAAGTATTTTTGATACTAGTGTAGTGTCACAATCGTCTCTATGAATAGTCCGACATGACGAATTGACTTGTAAGATAAGATCGATACGGCCATATCTCTGTGTTTATATGCATACGTCGTGGTACCTGGTACTGACGATCGATCGATCTCTTGTTCGCCGATGATCTCTGTCGGTACGTACGTACTCACAGAAGTATCCAATGCATGTGCTGTGCAGCGATGCGGTCCTTTTGTGTTAAACTGTATTTACATGTGTATATTGTAATGTTGTATACCACCTCATTATATATATATGTAATAGGCCACCCTTAGAGGGTTGTGCCGGTTCCCCCCAAAGCCTATTGTCTTACATGGTATCACGCTAGGTTACGTCCGCTTCCGCCTAAAAACCCTAAACCGCCGCCGCCGCCACCGCCGCCACCGCCGCCGCCGCCGCGCCCGCCGTCGCCGTCGCCCGACTGCTATGACGTCCGCCGCTGCGTCCGGCTTCACCGCCACCGGTTTTCTGCCGGCCTCCCTCGCGGCACTTCTCTCGAGACCGCTGGATGCCGCCTCCCTTCAGGCGCCGATCGGGACACGGAGCGTCGGCTCCCTCTTCGCGCTCCCGCCGGCTGCTACTTCGCCCGGGCAGGCGCTTGTGGCCCACACCGCCGCCGCCCCGTCAACCGCGGCTGTCGCGCCCTCGGCCACTGCGCCGCTGGTGGCGGAGGACGTCGCGCTGGCAGGCTTCGCGGCGTCAACCGCGGCCATCGCGCCCTCTGTCACCGCGCCGGCTGCCCCTCTGACTGTCTCCACGGTGGTCTCACCTCAGCCAGTCTCCTCGATGGGATCGCAGCCGCCGCCGCCGTTTCACTTCGGCCATCTCATCACCATCAAGTTGTCGTCGGACAATTACATCTTCTGGCGCGCGCAGGTTCTTCCGCTTCTTGGGAGTCACTATCTGCTTGGCTATGTCGACGGCTCTCTCCCTTGCCCTCCTGCGCTGGTTGACAGCGTGCACGGTCCGGTCTATAATCCGGCTCACCGTGTCTGGACAGGGCAGGATCAGGCGAACCTCTCCTCCATCCAGGGGTCGCTCTCTCCGGCTGTTGCTGGGCTTGTTGTCTTCGCCAAGACGTCCCACGAGGCATGGACTATTCTTGAGCGCTCGTTTGCGGCACAGTCACAGGCTCGTGTATCTGGGCTCCGTCGCCAACTTGGGGAGTGTCAGAAGCTTGACTCCACCGCCACTGAGTTCTACAACAAAGTCAAGAGTCTCGCCGACACGCTGGCCTCCATTGGACAGCCCCTCACCGACTCCGAGTTCAACTCGTTTATTGTCAATGGTCTTGATGAGGAGTATGACGCCCTAGTCGAGATCATCAATGAGAGGGGCAACTCCACGCCCATGCCAGCACACGAGGTCTTTTCACGCCTCCTGCTTACTGAGCAACGAGTCGAGACGCGCCGATCCAGGGGCAACGGCGCCCTCTCGGCAAACGCCGCCACTAAGGGTGGTCGCTCCTCTGCTTCATCCAGGGCTCCTTCGGGGCAGTCACCACCACCCGCCTCGGCCCCTCCTCCTACTGTGACGCTACCAGGGGCTGGCGGTCCACGTGTGTGCCAGCTTTGTGGTCGCGATGGGCACTGGGCCTCGAAGTGTCACAAGCGCTTCCAGCAGGGTTTTCTTGGTCTCGGCAATGACGGGAAGGATACACGCAACTTTGCTCGTCAGGTCGCCATGGCTGATCGTCCGCCGCCGCAGAAGCCACAGGGACACACTCAGTCCTACTCCATTGATCCCCACTGGTACATGGACTCTGGGGCGACAGAGCACCTGACCAGTGAGATGGGGAAGCTTCACACTCGTGAACCCTACCATGGCTCCGACAAGATCCACACCGCCAATGGAGCAGGTATGCACATCTCTCATATTGGTCAAGCATCACTTCTCACTAGACATGCCAATAGGAGTCTTCAACTTCGCAATGTTCTTCGAGTTCCATCTGTGACACGTAATCTTCTTTCAGTTCCTAAACTCACTCGTGATAATAATGTGCTTTGTGAATTTCATCCTTTTGATCTTTTTATTAAGGATCGGGGCACGAGGGACATTCTTCTTAGTGGGCGGCTCTGCCAAGGACTCTATCGTCTGGAGCATCCTGGCGTCGCTCGCGTCTTCACTGGAGTTCGGGTATCTCCGTCACAGTGGCATGCTCGTCTTGGTCACCCGGCCACACCTATTGTCCGGCATGTTTTGCGTCGTCATGAGCTTCCTAGTGTGTCTAGTAATAAAGATGTAGCAGTGTGTGATGCTTGTCAGCAGGGGAAGAGTCATCAACTTCCTTTTTCGGAGTCCAGTCGTGAGGTGAAACATCCTTTAGAACTTGTGTTTTCAGATGTATGGGGTCCTGCTCAGACTTCTGTTAGTGGTCATAATTACTATATCAGTTTTGTTGATGCTTACAGCCGCTTTACCTGGCTTTATCTTATCAAACGTAAATCTGATGTGTTTGACATTTTTGTTCAGTTCCAAAAACATGTTGAACGCCTTCTCAAGCACAAAATTGTTCATGTTCAGTCGGACTGGGGTGGCGAGTATCGCAACCTCAACTCCTTCTTTCAGTCGCTTGGGATCACTCACCGTTTAGCATGTCCACATACACATCAGCAGAATGGTTCAGTAGAACGTAAGCATCGTCACATTGTTGAAGCTGGTCTGACTCTTTTGGCCCATGCATCTGTTCCGTTTCGTTTTTGGAGTGATGCTTTCACCACTGCATGTTTTCTCATCAATCATACTCCCACTCGTGTTTTGAATATGAAGACTCCCATTGAAGTTCTCCTTAATGAACAACCAGACTACACCTTTCTCAAGGTGTTTGGGTGTGCTTGCTGGCCCCATCTCCGTCCATATAACAAGCGTAAGCTCGAGTTTCGTTCCAAGAAGTGTGTTTTTCTTGGTTATAGCTCTCTTCATAAAGGATACAAATGTCTTCATGTGCCCACTAATCGTGTCTACATCTCTCGGGATGTTGTGTTTGATGAGCATGTTTTTTCCTTTGCCAAACTCCCTGTGTCCACTACCGAGCCACCTGTCATGCATTCATCCTCTGTTGCTTCTGACCAATTTGATGATGTTGCATATTCTCCTCTATTGTTGCCTAACCATGGTGCAGGCACTGGTCGTGGGGCTCGTTTGGAGATTCTGGAAGTGCCATCTTCCTCTTCGTCGCCATCGCCTTCATCCTCGGCACCTTCTGTTGTGCATGAGGAGCACATGGCGCCCCTGCATGGCCTCGGTTTCCGTGCTCATGCACGGCCGATCGACGTCCTGGCCTGGTCGCCTCTGGCTTCTGGGCTGCCTTCGCCATCGTCGCGCCCTGCAACCCCGCCGACTGGGCCGGCCTCCTCGGTCCTCGTCTCGCCCAGGGCGTCGGGGCAGTCATCACCAGGCCTGGCCTCGCCCGCCCCTGCCTCGCCCAGGGTGTCTGGGCCCTTCTCACCAGGGCCGGCCTCGCCTGCTCTCGCCTCGCCATGGCCGTCTAGGCCAGTGTCACCGGAGCTGGCCTCGCCCACTCTCGGTTCGCCCATGGCCTCTGAGCCCCTGTCGTCGGGCCAGTCTTCGCCATGCAGCCCGGAGTCGTCTGTCCCGAGCTCGCCTGAGGTGATTCCTGCATCTCCGGCGACCGTCACGTCTCCGTCACCTTCGCCTCCGCCGGCTCCTGCTGCTGCTCTACGTCCACATACGCGCAGTCGGAGTGGCATTTTTCAGCCTAAGCAACGTCACGATGGCACAGTTGCTTGGTTAGCGGCGTGCATGTCTGCTGCTCTCGCAGATCCATCCTCTGAGCCACGCACGTATCAAGCTGCTATGCGCATTCCTCATTGGAGAGAGGCCATGGAGCAGGAGTATCAAGCGCTTCTTCGCAATCAGACATGGACTCTTGTTCCTCCACAATCACGGGTAAATGTCATTGATTCCAAATGGGTTTTCAAAGTGAAGAGGCATTCTGATGGGTCCATTGAGCGCTATAAGGCTCGTCTGGTTGCTCGTGGTTTTCGACAGCGCTTTGGACTTGACTATGAAGACACCTTCAGTCCAGTGGTCAAGCCTACTACCATCAGACTTCTTCTCTCTCTGGCTGTTACTCGAGGTTGGTTTCTTCGTCAGCTTGATGTTCAAAATGCTTTTCTTCATGGTGTCTTGGCGGAGGAGGTTTACATGCGCCAGCCTCCGGGTTTCTCTGATCCGGATCGCCCTGATCATCTCTGTCGTCTGTCCAAGGCAATTTATGGTCTGAAGCAGGCTCCTCGTGCTTGGCATGCTCGTCTTGCAATGGCTCTTCGTGCTCATGGTTTTGCATCATCAACTGCTGACTCCTCATTGTTTCTTCTTCAAAGGCCTGAGGTTACTATGTACTTGTTGGTCTATGTAGATGATATCATTTTGGTCAGCTCCTCTCAGTCGGCTGCTACTGCGCTTGTTCGCTCACTTGGTGTTGATTTTGCGGTCAAGGACCTTGGGAAGCTTCATTACTTTCTTGGTGTGGAGGTTACTTCTCGTGCTGCTGGCCTTGTTATGACGCAGAAGAAGTACTCTCTGGATTTGTTGCAGCGAGCTGGGATGCTTAAGTGCAAACCGACGACTACACCCATGTCTACCACTGATAAGCTCAATGTTGTTGATGGTGTGCTTCTTTCTTCTTCTAATGCGACAGAGTACAGGAGTATTGTTGGTGGGCTCCAGTACTTGACGATCACGCGACCAGACATTTCCTATGCTGTTAACCGAGTCTGCCAGTATCTGCAGTCACCCCGTGACACTCATTGGTCTGCTGTTAAGCGGATTTTGCGCTATATTCGTTTCACGGTGGCTCATGGTTTGCATATTCGGCCGTCTGACTCTGGTTGTCTTTCAGCATATTCTGATGCAGACTGGGCTGGCAATCCGGATGACAGGCGATCCACGGGGGGTTATGCTGTCTTCTTTGGCTCTAACCTGATTGCCTGGAGTGCTCGGAAACAGGCTACTGTCTCGCGTAGCAGTACTGAGGCTGAGTATAAGGCTGTGGCCAATGCCACATCAGAGATCATCTGGGTACAGTCCTTGCTTCAGGAGTTAAGTATACCCCAATCACAGCCTCCTGTTCTTTCGTGTGATAACATCGGTGCTACATACCTTTCTGCAAATCCGGTATTCCATGCCCGAACGAAACACACTGAAGTTGACTATCACTTTGTGCGTGAACGTGTCTCTCAGAAGCAACTACAGATCAAGTTTATTTCTTCCAAGGATCAACTTGCTGACATCTTCACCAAGCCATTGCTTTTGCCACAGTTTGAGACTTGCAGGCGCAATCTTACCCTTCTAGATTCATTAGAAAGTGGCTAAGATTGAGGGAGGGTGTTAGACTGTATTTACATGTGTATATTGTAACGTTGTATACCACCTCATTATATATATATGTGATAGGCCACCCCTAGAGGGTTGTGCCGGTTCCCCCCAAAGCCTATTGTCTTACATTTTGGAAGATGAAGGAAGACTGTGGGAGCTCGATCGCCGGCCAGTAATATAATCAATCAGGGTAGCTGCCTGTCCTGCCCACACGGAATGAAGATGACGCTGACGGGGATCTATATACAGTAGTGTCTACGTACGATTCCTCTTGTACGTACGTACTTGTTATTCCTCTGCTTTAAGCGTGCTTTCCGTTGGGATTATGTATGTTGGCTCTCTGATGTGGACGCCTCACCCTCCCTTCGCCACCCACTTGCTTCCCAAACTCATCCGCTCCCTCCCACACACGCGCACATGCATGCTGCCAAGGAATGCCAACGTTAATTTCCTGACTTCATCACCCCCACTTTTTTGTTGGGTTTGTAACAAACATATCTTGGAATTAAAGGTGCTCCTTTTCTTCTCCTTATTAATCTGAATCCTCTAAGCCTTTGCACAATCATTGTCGTATATATAGCTAACAGCACTCACCCACACCATCTCTCCAACGCCATTGGTTAATTGGCCGCCTCTCATTTACCCGGCTTACGTTACGACCCCACTAACACGCAGCGTCTTCATCGAAAAAGTTAACATACTCTACAGAGTGTATCTTCAGGCTTAGCGGGAGTATAGCATCTGATCTCTGCAAAGTGACAGTGTAACTTCTCAAGGCCCAGGTACAGCCGGCCCCACCCTTTTCTCCCGTTCACCTTTGCACTGGTTTATTCCTTTGAACTTTTTCTTTGCACGGGAAGGTCCAACGTTACCGGCACCGCCAAATTACATCTAGCTCACGCTTGCTTCTTCCTTATTGGCTCTAATATTATTGACTCTCAGAGCATCTCCAACAGAGGCGCTAAAAATAACCCGCGCTGGAAAAAACGTCAATTTAGCGCGCGGAGCATCTCCAACAGACGCTGTAAAATCCATCCAGCGCGCTGGGAATTTCTGCATCGCACGCGGGATATTTGGTGCGCGGCGTACAGCGCGCTGGACAATTTGAAGCGCGAAGACCAGCTGCTCCGCTTCCTTTGCTCGTCCCGCCTCGAGCTCGCCGCTACAGCCCTTCCCTGCAGTGCGCCGCCGCCACTCCTCTGCGTGCTCGTCTCTGCTCGTCCTAGCACGGGGCGGAGCCGACGCTGCCCTTCTGCTCGCCGGCTGCAGCTCGCCTCCTCGAGTTCGCTGGCCGGGAGCGCGTGCCGGCCGGGAGCCGCCGTTGCCCTTCTCTAGCTTGCTCCAACGATTTAGAAGGAAAGCTAAAGCTAGCTAGCTCGCGTTTGCGATTCACAGCAAGCTTAGCTCGCGTGTGGTGGCCGGCGGAAGATGATTTGCAAGGTCAGCAAGCTAGCTTGCTCCAACCATTGGGGACCCAATTGCATTTTTATTTTGATCAGATGGATTTATTTGTAAATGTTTAGGGACCTGTTTGCTGTAGATATATTTGTGGCGCTTTATTTTTTAGTGCGTCTGCTGGACTGCTGCGCGCTGTCCTCTACGCGCTATATTTTTGTGCCTCTGCTGGACTGAATCGGCCACGGCGTGCTAAAATTACTAAAATGGCGCTGTAAAATTATTTTAGCGCGCCGTTTGTTTGGGCTTCTGTTGGAGATGCTCTCAGCCTCACAACTTGTTTTGTGTGGAGAATTGAGACGGGCAAGAAGAAGAAGAAGAATAGTATCGATCAATCATGGCATGGCATGGCTAAAAGAAACGGAGTGTTCTTCTTGCTCGGCACGTTTAGGGCGAATGCGCGGGCGGCCGCGCACACTTGCGCAACGTGTGCGAAATTTC
This sequence comes from Triticum dicoccoides, assembly GCF_002162155.2. Taxonomy (NCBI): domain Eukaryota; kingdom Viridiplantae; phylum Streptophyta; class Magnoliopsida; order Poales; family Poaceae; genus Triticum; species Triticum dicoccoides. Next base: position 773,209,146 of record NC_041382.1, read on the forward strand.
GCGTTGGTTGCTTCCTTTTTTTCTGCTTTTTTTTGTATCGTATCGGAGGAACTAAAGGCGCCCCTTTTCGCCACGAATCATTGCTGCTCTACCTAGCTTGGAACTGAGCACTCACCCCCCACCACCATCACCATTAACCACCTCTCATCTGCCGTTCCTTCAGGCTAGCTTACGGTTCCACCACTGCTAATTACTCTCTGACAGTGGCGTATCAACTAACATGGCTGAAAAAAAAGACCAAGTACTCTGACCCACCATACACACGCTCTGCAGTGTGCACAAGCAGCTGCGACAGTAGTTTCGCACACTGACCAATGCTGATCCTCTGCTCCTCCTCCTCCTGACCCCCCAATCAATCACCAACCTCCCTCCTGCCGCTGCCTCCCCCGCCCCGATATATAACCCACCTCCTCCCCAAGTGCCATTTCTTCTCCCTTCTCCTACCTCCTACACATCCTCGAATCACAACCTCACACCTCCTCCCCTGACCGACCACCCCGCAGCTAGCTTCGCGCAGCCAGCACCGACCGATCGCACGCTAGCTGCTGCTGCTGAGGCGACCGACCGGTTATCCATGGCGGTGAAGGACTGCGGCGGGCACAAGGGCGGGGGCTGCGAGTGCCACCGCCGCCGGCTCTACCGCAAGTGCTGCGGCGCGCTGCTGGCCCTCGTCATCCTCGCCCTCTTCATCATCCTCATCGTCTACCTGGTGCTCCGCCCCCACAAGCCCCGCTTCTACCTGCAGGACCTGGCGGTGCTCTGCCTCAACGTCACGCCGCCCACCTCCGCCTACCTCTTCACCACCATGCAGGCCACGGTCGCGGCGCGCAACCCCAACGACCGCGTCGGCGTCTACTACGACGAGGCGGACATGTACGCGGAGTACAAGGGCGTGCCCATCACCGTCCCCACCCGCCTCCCCGTCGCCTACCAGGGCCACCGGGACCAGTCCGTCTGGTCGCCCTACCTCCGGTCCATGGACAGCGTCGTGCTCCCGCCGCAGCTCGCCATCGCGCTGGCGCAGGACGAGACGGCCGGGTACGTGCTGGTGGACGTCAAGGTGGACGGTCAGGTGCGCTGGAAGGTGGGCACGTGGATCTCCGGCCACTACCACCTCCGGGTCAACTGCCCGGCCCTCATCAGGGTGAACGAGGGCAAGGGCAGCTACGGCGCCACCACCGGCGGCGGCCCCGACTACTTCCGCTTCCAGCAGGCCGCCGCCTGCGCCGTCGACGTCTGATCATGCATCATCGGTTCGACCTCCACCGATCCATGCCTGTGTCCAAATTCAAATTCAGGGGAATCGATTGATTGCTTTTCTCTCTCTAGTTTCTTTCTTGCTTCTTTTTAGTCTCTTTTTGACTTGTTGATCGATTGGTTAAAGAAATGAATGAAAACAAAAGGTTGAAGCTTCGATATCGATAGTAGCTTTTCTTGTTCTTCAGTTCAGAATTCGGTTGGTTGGGTGTTGGAGTCTAGCTAGCTTGGAGTGGAAGGGAAATTCATGGAGTAAACGTGAAGTGCGTATCTCTCTTTTTCTCCGGACAAAATTGATCTATTTTTCGGGATATTAAGTGAACAGTGTCGCTCAAGCTCTCGTGCATAATAAGGCTTACTTAGGATTTTTGGTTCAGTAACTAACCAGCTGGTTTAACAGTTAACACGCTTCACGCGTGAAGTTCCTTTTCTTTTTCGTCTGATTCATCGCGGTAGTTCGTGGTCGAGAGATACGGGCTTTTCTCTCGGATCTTGCCTTTTGGCTGAAAGTGTTTCTTTGGAGAGCCATCAAGGTTAGCTAGCTAGCTGATCACGCCCGAAATCCTGCTGCCTAATCAGTGTACGGGTGCCCTGCTGCTTAATCAGCGAGAGTGATCTAGTGGACCAATTAACAGTTAGCAGCTAGGTACGTAGCTGGCTCAATTGGACGCTTGGCTGCAATGCAAACCCGGGCACGCCACCGCGCAGTACACGTACGTACTTGCTGATGGTGACCTAGTAGTATGTAGCCGCGATTATCTTCTCGGTCGACCTCTTGCCACGAATTTCTGCGCGGCCGCATGTGTACTTTATGATTTTGACTTTAAAGGTCGAGACCCTGGTATCGATCCTTCCAAGTCACGCACCGCACGTCTTTGCAGAAAGAAAGGCACAAGCAAAGTCGCCACGGCTAACTTGAAATCTGGTGGATGACTTTGCTAAGCATGCATGCATTGACTGGATAGATGGTGGCTTAATAATTCTGAACCCAGTTGGGTAGATTAGATAGAACGTACGGAGTGCTCTGCTTAATTCGATTACAAGTTTAGCTTGCTTGTTCAGACTTGATTAATTGATCTTGGCGCATGTGCTACGACTACGATAGTAGTAATGGTTGGTGGATCGATGGACGGTTTGGTACCAAATGCTGGCATGATCAACACGGTAGCTACTCTACTCCAGCTTGAAATTGAATACTCCTACAAGGCCGTAACGTCGGTGGCTCACACACAAATGTACACCTTTTGAGCTAGTAGTAGCAGCTAGAGTGGTAGTGGTAGATGGTGAAGAGAATAGTGGATGTATGCTAGTCGTAGCAGCTAAGAAAGAACTTTCTGTTACAAGTCCCTTTCCCGCGCTCGCGCATCAACTGCTCACACCTGCCTGCCTGCGCCCTCCATCTGTAATGCATGCCGTTCCGGTCGGTGCAGTTGCGGCGTACTGTGGGATGGATACATGCGTATATAGTTGGCTCCATGTACCCGTCCATGCATGATAATGTCGTACCCATGAGTTGGGACGACATCGTCCACATGTATATTACAGCCCTTTTCCAATGCGGAAAAGCGTGCCCATGAGTACGTAGGTATTCTTAACTAGTCTAGCTACTAGTCCAACGGTAAATATATGTTGTGAAGAACAAAAGGTATACTAGTAGTGAAGTTTGAGTAGAGTGAGGTGCACCTTTGTACCCTGCTGCTAAAGTGGTTTGGAACCGTTGACTTTAGCAGCTCAGCTCACCTTCCTTGAGGTTTCACTAAAGGGGTCGCAGAGATGAGAAGACTGGCTGCTGTTACAAGACAACCCAGGCCCGAGTACCTAACTTGTGGACGAGGCCACTATTTCACCATTAATTTCGGGGTGTCCGAGAAGACATGATTTGTGGAGGAGACACTAGGAGAGGCCGTTTGGGAATGATCACGACGATGATATATAGGAGTAGGAGTATGGAGTCTCATATATGCATGCATGCATTCAAGTTATAGCTGAGCATTATTACAAGAGAAAAGATTGGACAAAAGAACAAGAGATGATTTAATCTATATATACATGGTCCGGCCGAAGTACACCGGCACGGTCACCGGCCAAGATCATCAGTACCACCGTATATATATTGCCGTATCGATCTAACGATTTTGACTGCTTGGGCCGGACTGTTTCTGATCTCGATGTCGTCCTAGTACGATCTAGGATTGGTCCCAGCTAGCTATGGAGGTACAAAAAAATCCACCATCCAGTGTGGTGGACGGTGGAGTGTTCCGTTATTGTAACACTGCATGTGGATGGGCTCTTTACCCCAATCCTTCTTTTTTTTAAGACAGCCCAATCCTTCTTTAGTATACAATGATACGCTCATTTGTTTGCATTCTAGAAAAATGAAAAAAGGATGAAATTTTCCAGCGCATAAAACACCTGGGAATATTGTGTGTGTGTGTGTGTGTGTGTGTGTGTGTGAGAGAGAGAGAGAGAGAGAGAGAGAGAGAGAGAGAGAGAGAGAGAGGTCAGAGGCTTGCATTCTACTCGTCCATCTCCACGCATGTGCCAACAGGGGAGGGTCGATCGAAACAATCATGCGACGATGATGATACAGCTGCGTACGTCCGTCCGCCGAACTGAAGGACCAGATCGAATGTACGGACGCAGTATGAGCGTGGTTGGGAGCCAAGGACACATACACACGGCATCGGAAGCTTCTCCTTAACTTCTCTACCTCCTACTATGTCACTGGTGCCAAAACAAGGGCAATGCAACGCCAGCTACTTGCTTGGCTCAATTAGGGTACTCCACTCCTAGCTGCCAGAAGCGGCTAGGGGTACCCGGCCATTTGGTTGTTGGCAGATACACCGACTAGTCCATTAGGACAACTCAGAGAGAGACAGAAGAGGAAGCCATGTTAATCAAGGACGGATGTCTCTTGATTCCTACCGCCATTGTATGGGCGGGCTCCATGTTAGAACACATGCAACGGCAACAGCCACATATAGGAAATCATATATTAAAGAGTACTCGTTGCAAAGATCGCCCCAAACCCCTAGGTTGCAACAAGTGGCGCGCTGCATGTGCGCCACTTGTCGCAACCCGGGCGTTTTCTCTTTTTTCGTAGATTCGCTTATTTAAAATGTTTTATCTCTTAAACTGTGCGTCCAAATCTCGAACCGCTTTCACTGTTGAATTCATCGCATCGAGATCTTTAAAACTAGATCCCATGTTGATAGATTTTGACGAACTTTTTTTTCACGAAAAAAACCAGACGAAAAATCCGAAAAAAACCCGAACCAGGAGCACGGGTTTTTTTCCCTTTCCGAAAGAAGCACGCCCGTGTCTCTCGCAAAATCACAACCGTGCCTCTGACGGAAGCAAAATCATGACTCTCACAGAAGAAAAAAAAAAGAGAAAACGCATTTTTTTTGTTTCCGAATAGGCACGGCCGTGACTCTCGCGAAAGAAAAAAGGATAAAACGCGTTTTTTTTCATTTTCGAATAGGCACGGCCGTAACTCTCGCGAAAGCACAACCGTACCTCTCGCGGAAGCAAAACCATGACTCTCTCGAAAGAAAAAAACCGAAAATATGTTTTTTCCATTTCCGAGAGGCACGGCCGCACTAGTAGAAAACAGGGCTTTGGTTCGGCAAGAAAAGAGCATTAATACCGGTTGCATTACGCACCGGGACTAATGTGAGCATTAGTCCCGGTTCAAGCAGCTAGGGCACCGCCGTACGGGCATTAGTCCCGGTTCAAATGGGTCCTTTAGTCCTGGTTGGTGCCACGAACCAGGACTAAAGGGTGCGATGCCCATTAGTACCGGTTCGTGACACGAACCCGTACTAAAGGTTAGACCTTTAGTCCCGGTTCGAGCCACCAACCGGGACAAATGGGGTTGAGGCATTAGTACCAGTTCGTGGCACCAACCGGTACTAAAGGTAGACCTTTAGTACCGGTTGGTGTCACGAACCGGTACTAATGGTGCAATTTTCAAATTCTACCCTCCTGTATCGCCTTTTCAGTTTTGTAAAAAGCAAAAGAAAATGATAAAAACTTGAAAAGTTAAAATCCTTCGAGATGTAGTTATGTTACTACATCTACTAGTTAGGAAAATTTAAAAACTTAAATTTGGACATGTTTTGCAAAAAGTGTAGGAAAAATATAAAACGGCTATAACTTTTGCATACGATATCAGAAAAAAAACGTATAATATATCAAAATGTTCAGCACGAAAATCCGCATCCGATTTTGACAGCCTACGACTTGTTTGCAGAATTTTAGAATCTTCAAATTCTAAAAGGAAAAAAGTTATGCTCAAATTTTAGTTTTTTTGAATTTTCATTAAATCTGGTCAAACTATGGTCAAACTACTTATTCAAGAAGTATTAGTGTTAGTAAATAATTATTCAAGAATATTAGTGTTACTAAATAATTATTTCAATTTTTTTGAATTTTGGTCAAATCTGGTCAAACTATGGTCAAACAATGGTCAAAGTACTTATTCAACAACAACAACAACAACAACAATTGTTTTTTAGAATGATGGTTTTAAACTCAAATAGTGAAATGTGTGACTTCATGCTCAAGCTAAACTCCTGAGAGTTAATAGGATTGACATCTTATTATTGTCAGGAAAACAACATGTGCAGACTTGGAAACAAGGGAGAATAGAACTCGGAAGTTAAGCGTGCTCAGGCTGGGGTAGTGAGAGGATGGGTGACCGTCCGGGAAGTTAGATTATTTGGAATGATGAGGAGTGATTAGAGATTAGAGGTTAAATTGAGCAGTGATGAGGGGTGATTAGAGAATAGAGGTTAAAATAATTCAGAAATTTGAAAATTCAAGAAAAAATTCAAAAAAATCATAAAATTTCCTTATGAACCGGGAAAAATGGACCTTTTTCTACTAGTGTCGTGACTCCCGCGAAAGCACAGCCGGGCCTCTCGCGGAAGCAAAACTGTTACTCTCGCGATTTTTTTTGAAAATTCAAAAAAATCATAAAATTTCCTTATGAACCGGGACAAATGGCCCTTTTTCTACTAGTGTCGTGACTCTCGCGAAAGCACAACCGTGCCTCTCGCGGAAGCAAAACTGTGACTCGCGAAAAAAATAGAAATCGCGTTTTTTTCGTTTTTGAGAGGCACAGCCGTGACTCTCACGAAAGCACAACCGTGCCTCTCGCGAATGAAAAAAAATAGAAAACGTGTTTTTTTTCATTTTCGAGAGGCACGGCTTTGACTCTCGTGAAAGCACAACCGTGCCTCTTGCGAAAGCAAAATCGTGACTCTCATAAAAAAAACGTGATATTTCGCACAAAAAAGATTGAATTTTTTTTATCGAAAAGCTAAGGAAGACCGGTGAAAAACCAAAACGTTGAAAAAAACTAGAAAAAAACCGTTTAAAAAGCCGAAAACGCGTGCGGAAAAAAAATCTAGAGGGAGCGTCCAGAGCACGACACGTGGCGAATGGGTGAGAACGCGGCAAATAACGCTGATCGTTGCAAGGCTCCCAAAGAAGCGCTAGTTAACTAGTTGCTTTCCCACATATATGTACACGGCATACAAAATTTACAACTGATAATCCGTGAAAAATAGGGCCACGCAAAGTTGATCCAACAACCGTGTGCACGTTTGCAGGGCTCCAAACTTTCAAAAGGGTCGTATTCGGAGAGTTGGATCGGGTGAAAGGTCAAAATATGGGATAGCCATTGGGCCTCATCCGATTCATCAATGATGGTTATGACAAGAAGAGGCAATGTATTGCTAAGTATAATTAATGCATTAATTGATCCAGACAGTGGGAACTGGGATGAAGCTCTAATCAGGAACTCGTTCGTGCCATTGGATGCAGGGGGAGTTTTGAATATAGCTCTATCGGATAAGACAAAATATTATTCCTTTGCGAGCATCAATTGGTTCCAAAATAATACACTACTAGGGAAATCCCTAAAGGTAACCACTTAGTAGTGGCACTGGTTATTTAGCCTGCGCTACTGCTACGTCTAAGAATTTATTCCTCGTCAGTTCCAGTTTGACTATTCTTGTAGCTGGCCCATTCTACTGAACTTGTCGTCAAATAATTGAATTTACATTGTGCTTAATAGCCCATTCATACTGTGGGAGCTATGTCTCACTTATTGCAAGACATAGCTTCGGCTCGCCTCTGGTGTGGCGAAGCTAGGCCGGCCCAGTACTATAATTGTTGCTTTTTTCCTCTGTGGTTTTCTTATAGGGGTTTCACTATTTTGCATTGATTTCTTTGGTGTTTCTTTCTCTTTTTATTCCCCTGTTTTCTTCATTTTCTTTGTTTCTCTCTTCGGTTTTCACCGGTTTTTTGGGTTTCTTTTTTTTCCTCTTAACTACTTTTTTCAACAGATGTATGCATTATTTATACACATTGTACATTTTTTATCTACGCCGGGAACATATTTTCGACACGTTTACAATTTTTCAAATACATGTTTTGACGTCTAATTTTTCACGCCCACTACATTTTTGGTGGATTTCTTGTAATTTGTGGTGGGGTCGGGTTGTCGTGTCCGACATGACGGATGCGCCCAGTCACGTCTTGCCTATCCATATTCGCCTTAAATTCGGGCTAGATATGAGAGGTGCTGATCAGCCTGGGCATTTGATACCTGTTTGAGGCGCCTGTTTGGATCGATTTTTTTATAAGGCAGTGACCAGGCCATCCGCCCGGGTATTTGAGGGGTATTTAAGGCGGCCGGTTATAGATATTCTTAGTTCTTAGTTAGGTACTCGTACTTGATACTGCTGGTGCTGATGCACTGTTAATCAGGTGACGTGTAAGCCTGAGATATGAGAGGTGGTTAATGGTGATGGAGGATGGAGGCATGGAGCTAGCAGTGGGCCTGAGACGGTGAGTGCCACGCTAGGTTTCAAAAGCAGCAATGATTGTGGCAAAGGTTGAGAGGCGGGGTTGAGCTTGAGGAGAGAGAAAAGTGAACATTTTTTCTTTTTAGTGAGTGATAAAATAAAGGGACGGCTTAGTTCCTCAGCTATGTTACAAACAAAACTTTATTGAAAAAAAAATGTTGTGGGTACAAACCGTTATGTGAAGGTACTAGGAAATTAACGTTGGCCTTCCCTTGGCACTCCTAGTAGTAGTAGTAGGAGCAGCATTGTTGTGCGTGTGGGAGCGGATCAGTTTCTGAGTGGGTGGCGGGCGGTGGGTGGGGCGTCTACATCAGATGGGATGCAGCCAACACAATCCCAACGGAAAGCTAAAGTGGAAGAATCAGAATTCAGAAGGAGAAGGAGAAGGAGAAGGAGAAGAAGAAGAATCGTAGTACGAACACGGGTCCGCGTCACCTTGGTTCGTGCATGTGCATGCAGCTGCAGCTACACCCCCACCCTTTTCCATCTTGAGAAAAACGCGGGAATCCTGCGGGTACGCAACGCGGCACAGCACATGCATGGTATGGTCCGATCGAGCTACAAGATCGGCATGCGTGCATATCGTCAGTACCACGCACCACGGCACGTATGTATTGCCAGATCTGTCCTACGAGTTAATTCCGCGTGTCGGACTATTTCTAATCTACTCTAGATCGATCGTCCCAGGCTAGATATGGACGCACGGCAACATTTTCACATCACCGTGCCAGCATATATACACCAGAATAGCAGATCGACCAAATTTATTTCCATATGATCAACCAAGCACCCGGGCTGCACGGGATTATCATGTGAGAAAGGGGAGCGACAATATATCCTTTAGACCCACGGGTTCTACTTATTCATCTCACCATATGCATGCATGTGAGGAGGGTCGATCATGAACCAAAACAATCATACGAAGACGACCACGATGATAAGCTATATTTAGGTACATCCGTCCGCCGAATTCAAGGACCCGATCCATTGGAAGGACGCACAAAGTGTGGGCGGAGAGACGCGGTCACACGGAATCGGAAGCTTCTCCTCCTCCTCCTCCTCCTCCTCCTGCTCTTGCTCTTCTCTGCATGCGAGTCGTCCGTCGCTCGTGCCAAAACAAGGTGCACATATGCAACGCCAGCTCCTTGCTTGATTCAATTAGGGTACTCCTACTAGTAGCTACCGAGAAGTGGCTAGAGGGACTGGTCATGGGTGTTGGCACATGATCGAGTAGTCCAAGTTAAGTACAACTCAGAGAGAGAGACAGAGAAGGAAGCTAGCCATGTTACTCAGAGAGAGACAGAGAAGAGAGCACATGCAAAGATGCACAATATCGCAAGCAGAGCAGGCCAGCAGCCACACATGTACACGGGATGCACAAGCAAGCATCATATGTTGGAGCTTCAAACAAATGATGTTTTTTAGGGGTTAAAAAAACATCATATGTTGGACGTTTTACAACGGACTAATCCGTAAAGAATCCCAAATGATAAGCCTATGACTCCTGTTCTGTCTCATCGCATGATGATGGCCCAACCGATCGATCACGTGGATCGAAATAAAAAACAATATAGCAAGGGAATGCAAACTAATACTTTTTTGGTGAAGGAAAGATTTTTTTTTAAATGAAGGCAATAAAGGACCTTGCATGACAGGAAAGAAATGCAACACCTCCCATCGACTTCTCAAAAAAGAACTCCCATCGACAGGCAGTCATTGATGAGAACCACACACATAAGAAAGAAGTTCACTGCAGTAAAAAACAATCAGCTCTGCCACGAGGACTCCACCGCGTGAATCCACCTCGACGTTTTGAAGCTGCTTGAACCACCTATGTTCAGGGGCGGAGCTACAGGATGGCCAGGATGAATCTTGAATGAGCCTATATACTTATGGAGTTCTAATTGGGCCCAATAACACTTACCTATCGACCCAGGGATGAACGCAAGTAGGCCCTCGTCCACATCGAGTAGAACCAGCCGTGGAGCCGCCTCGTCCCAACGCCCTCGCACAGCCATGCCCTGACCCCTGCCTCGCCATCGCCGATCGCCGCCTCCATTCACCGCTCCTCCCTCCTGTAGTCCTGCCTCCGCAGGTTAACGGCTGCCGTGGTGCCGCCTAGTCGGCATCCTAGCTTTCCAGCTTCCAGCACAGCGGTGGTCACCCCCGATTTGAGGTATCCAGCTCGGAGCTCGCCAACTGCCCTCATTCCCCAATTTTACTTTAGTGCTTCTTCTTTAATTTAGGGTTTTACCAGTACATGAACCAATTAGCGTTGCATATCATTTTGTGTTAAATTGTGTCTTGTGATTGGTAGAAATGAAATTATTTTGCAGAATATTGAAGAATGAAGAAGACAGGGGATGCTGTCAAAAAAAAAGAGGACAAGGGACACTGCTTCTGTTTTTCATAGTGCTTTCAAGATAGGGAAGAAGAATCCGCCGGATGTGGCCGAAGAGAAAACCAAACAACTTCTCAAGGTAGTATGTACTGTCAGTGGTCTCATGTAGTATGTACTATGTAGGCTTTTTTTATGCAAAACTGAGATTTAATTGAGAATTTTAGTGTGTTTGTAAGACCATATTGATCCATTTCTATGTGATATTGCTAATTAGTTAGAATGTTCACATGTCATATTGCTTATCAACAAAAAAAATTGGGGTGTACCAACTTGTTATCAAATGCTAGCTCCGCCACTGGCTGGGTTGTCCTCGATATGAGAACAATGAATGAAATGTTAGCTACAAAAAAGGCAAGGTACTTGGATCCGCAACAACTATGTCGATGAAGCAGGAAATCGGCACTCGCTATCATCGCGGAGGAAGAATAATATTCTCCTTGCAAAAGAACCATCACATCACATGATAGAAAATTAATATTCAACTGAAGAAGACCCTGCTCCCCCTCCCACCCCCAAAAAAAAAAACACACATCACCAACGCCCTCATTTACACCACCCAGCCCTAGATCGATGCTCTCCCATGGTCACGCGACACTACTGAGGGGGCATAGAACCAAAACTCTAATCTTCACACCTCTTAGCCGCCTCTCTCAGTATAGAACCCAAACCTTCGTTCATCACGACAAACTAGTGTACTTTTGTTTTTTGAACTAACTAGCTTAATTTTTGAAGAGCTTAGTTTATGTTGAACCATAATTCTTACATGGGTTGGCACGGTTGCATGTTCGTATAAGGGCCCCAGCGACTCAGTGGCCTACCGGGCCACATAGAAGGATTTATATCTCGTCAATTCCAGTTTGACTATTCTTGTTGTTGGCCCATTTAGCTGAACTTGTGGCCGATAATTGCATTTACATTGTGCTTAATCGTCCACTCATACCGTGGGAGATATGTCTCACTTATTGCAAGACGTAGCTCTGGATGCCTCTGTGCAGTGGTACTAGGATGGCCCAGTACTATACTTTCCACATGAGGTTTGTTCTATCTGTGGTATTCTTATTGTTTTATCATTATTTTCATTGGGTTTCTTCTGTTTTTCTTTATTTTCCTATTCATTTTCCTTTTTCCCTACCTTTCTTCAGTTTCCATTTATTTTCTTCGATTTTTTCCTTTAGTTTTTTTTTCAAACACATGTATAGATTTTCATACACATTGTACATTTTTAGTTACATTAGGAACATTTTTATACATCTTTAACATGATTAATTTTTTTAAAATATATCTCTTGATTTATAATTTTTTTTCCTATGCATTTTACATTTTTGCTATACATCTGAAACATTATTTTTATGCATATTTAACATTTTTAAAATAAATTAAAATTTTCATAAAATACATATTTTTGAGTACGTGTTAAAAAAGTTCATATAAAGTGTAATCATGTATTTGAATGAAACAAAGCATTTTCTTCAAACTGTGCGGACATTTTTTCCATTGTATAAACATTTTAAAATGTATTGTATATTTTTTAATGGTCCAAAACAATTGTTTTTTTCAATGACACGAACCTTTTCTTACATTGTATAAACATTTCTTTTAAACATGTCAACAGATTTTCAGTGCCATAGTTTTTTAAAACTATCAACAATTTTCTTACATTGTATAAACATTTCTTTTAAACATGTCAACAAATTTTCAGTGCCATAGTTTTTTAAAACTATCAACAATTTTATTACACTGCAATATCATTTTCCAAATTCATGATTTTGAAAATTACTATAAGGTACAAGGAAATTAACGCTGGCCTTCCCTTGGCTCTCGTAGAAGCATTTTTTTTTGAGAGAGATTGTAGGAGCATTGTTGTGCGTGTGGGAGCGGATCAGTTTTCTGAGACTAGTCACAGCGGGGAGTAACTTAGAATAGTAACATATGCATGTTACTACTATGTTACTAGTAACATATGTGTTGTGTCATGCATCACTTTATTTATTAGGTTATAGATTCATTTTTTCTTTATATGTGTGATGTTACAGTAACTAGCTATGTTACCACGTGCCTTTTTTTCTTCATTAATTATATGTCACATCATCTATTTTGCCTAGAAAAATATGATGTTACCATATATGTTACTTCCATTGTGGGTAGTCTAAGTGGGTGGCGCGCAGAGGGTGGGGTGTCCACATCAATGGGATGAAGCAAACACAATCCCAACGGAAAGCTAAGGTGCAAGAAGAATAAGAAGGTGGAGGAGAAAGGGAAGAAGGATCGTCGTACGTACGGTCCGCGCCACCTTCGTTCCGTGTGCATGCAGCCCCACCTTTTTCCATCTTGAGAAAAACGCGGGAATCCTGCGCGTACGCAACGCAACGCGGCACAGCACATGCATGGCCATAGCATGGTCCGAACGATGGAGCTAGGACACCACGGTCCACGGCCAAGATCGACATGCATGCATGCATACATATCGATCGTCAGTGCCACGTACCACCACGCGTCTAGGATATGTATATTGCCAGATCTGTCCTGCGAGTTAATTCCTCGTGTCGGACTATTTCTGATCCAGATCGATCTTCCCAGTAGTACGATTTAGGATATATCGGCCCTGCTGGCTAGAGATGAACGCGCAGAAACATCAATTCGTACATCACCGTGCCAGCGTATAGTATAGCAGATCGATGGACCAGGGTGTATATGATCGATCAAACGCACTAACGGCGCGCGGCCAGAGAATATCAGTAGGTGAGCAACAATATATCCTTCACAGCCTATCCATCTCTGCATATCCATGCATGCATGCATGTGCCAACAAGGGAGGGGCGATCATCAATCAGAAACAATCATAGGAAGACGACGGCGATGATACGCTACGTCCGCCGAATTCAAGGACCAGATCGATCACAAGGACGCACAAAGTGTGGCGGAGGGACGTACGCGCGCGGTCACACGGAATCGGAAGCTTCTCTTCCTCCCTCCTCCTACATATCTGTGCCTGTGCGTGCGAGTCGTCCGTCGCTCGTGCCAAAACTACAAGGGATTCATTACTGGTTCGATTTGGGTACTCGTAGCTAGCTACAAGAGACAAGCGGCACCGGCCGGTCATGGTTGTTGGCAGATGGTCGAGTTGTCCAAGTTCAGGACAACTCAGAGAGAGACACACAAGGAAGCCATGCATGTTCATAAGGACGGACGTCTCCGGATTCCTAACGCCATTATATCGGCGGGCTCCATTCGAAACCACATGCAACGATGCAAATATATAGCGCCATTAATCAATCAGAAGCAGCAGGCAGCTGGCAGCAGCCACTACATGATTCTCAAAAAAAAAAAAAAGAGGTCACTACATGCATGGTGTGCACAACCAAGCATCATGCTATTGATAGACGTTTTACAACTGACCAGTGCTAGTCAATTAGAAGATCCATACAGAATAGGGGGCCGGCAAAAGTTGATCCAACAACAATGCATGTGAGCCTGCGACTCCTGTTCGGGCTAACCGCACGTGGATGACCCAACCAATCACGTGGAGTGGCAAGAGAATGTAAACTAGGACTTTGTTTAGTCAAGGAAACTACCACTTTTTAAAATTACACTAACACCCTTTTGAAGAACAAAAAAAATTGCTTTATTTAGAGTTAAAAATAGAATCTTGCAAGACAGAAAAAACACAACCCCTTACTCCCAACAAGCTGCCGCGGTCGAGCCTACGCCATAAAGAACATCGTCGCAACAAGGAATCATCAGCGCTGCTATGAAGACTCCACCAAGGAAATGCTCCTTGAGGATTCTCAAGCCGCTTGAGCCATGCATCCGTGTCGGCTACGATATGAGAACAATGAACACACCTTGGATGCAAACGGCCAGGATCTTGGATCGGCTACAGCTTCACTGGCGAAGAGTGAAACCACCACCTACTGTCATCGGGTGGGAAGAAGAACCATATTCTCCTTCCAGAGGAACCAATATATCGCATGGTCAGAACAGAGATTCAACCGGCGCAGATCCAGCTTCGCTCGCTTCTTGTCGGTAGCAAACAACACACTGCCGGCACAATGACAAAGTCGGGGGGACTTATTCAACGGAAAAGTTGCCGCCTTTATCTCGGCTCCCTCCCTAGACACCAAAACTTGTCAATCTACACAAGGGTGGAGCCAGCACCCGGCCACCCTGGGCACCCTGGGAACTTACAAAGTAATTCCCAAAACTAAGAACTACAATGAAATTTATCAGACACATCTTCCCTGTGGTATCATTTTTTGCTACACAAAATATTGTTAAGGCCTTGGTAAAGATAATGCAGTCAAACTGAAGCAGCGATACTGTCACTTGTACACCTGCATGAAATTGAATACCTTCGTAGGTCCAGAACCCCTCATAAAGAAGGATGGAAGCCATGATCGTTGAACTTATTTTGGACGGGGATGGTCCTCTAGAGGTACAGGTCGTCAACCCAGAATATCTTCACAAGATCGTCAAAGAAGAGCTTCAAAGTCACAACAGACTACACAAACAAAGGCACCAGAAAACACTAACACGGACTCAACATATCCATATGAAAAAACTTGCGAGGACATTAACCTAAAATCCACATGGTAGAATACACCGAATCCGCAAAGAAACAAACTATCTGGCTTTATGGCGTCTTCCGATAAGACTAGGCCACAACAAGAGAAGAACCATAATAGCTTTATTTTCTATGGCATCTCATCCTCCACCAGAACGTTGCGGATGAAGACTTTAAAAACCACCCTAATGTTTTTTAATAAAATCAAAAAGATCCAACGCCCCCTTGACTCGCAGCACGATGGCAAAGGCGAGGGGAACCGACAAAGTCCATGGTGGCTGCCTTCTGCAACCCTAGCTTCTCATGTGACTAGTTATCTTCAAAAGCTTGGCATTTGTGAACTTCGTTCCTGTTGAGCCCAATTTCTTACCTGAGTTGTTGGTTGTGCTATATGTGCATTTAAGCGCTAGTGCTATATCTCACCAACTATGAGGTGGATGTAGCGCTTGCCACTTGGAAGCGGGCCGTGGCTCAATAGCGGTAGCGGTCACATGTTTTCGAGCACTTTTAAGAACTTCAGGCCGGTTTTTGCAACCTTTCGGCCTATTTTGGGAAGGTTCCATTCAAGTTTTTTTTTTCTTTCCCCTTTTCATTTGTTTATTTGTCCCTACCGTTATTATGGGTTTTCTTTCGGGTTTTCATTTTCTTTCTTCTATATTACTTTTTCTTTTCCAGTTACATGATTTTTCTAAAATTATTTTGTTTCCAGTGTAACTTTTTTTACATGTGACAAACATCTTAAAAATAATTGTGTGGACAATATTTTACATTTTATGAGCGTTTCAAAAATGATATGAATACTGTTTTGATTGGCCCAATTTTTTCGAAAAATGCTTGAAAAAAATCAGGAATCATTATAGAAAATGTCATGAACATATTTTTAAACATGTGGACACTTCTAAATTTCATGATATTTCTTATATAATTCCATAAATAAACTTTTACATTCCATAAATATTTTTACAACAATCCTGAATATGTTTTTATATGCATGAACATTTCTAGATGTTACAGACTACTTTTTGAATGGTAAAAATATTTTCAGAAATACAGGACAAATATTTTTAAAACAAGATAAAAAAATTAAATATAAAATAAACATTTTAAAATAGATGGTGGATACATTCAGTGCCTGATAAGAATTTTTCATATAAACAGTGAACATTTTTCAACACACATTGGATATTTAAAAAACGTTAGTTGCACCATTTTATAAACATATGTCATAAGAATAATAAAATAAATAAAACAGAATATTTTCTCCACAATTGTTTTCTCAAACTTCCAAAAAAATTAGACAAAAAATGAAAACAAGGAATGAGAATAATACTGAAAGAAAGAAAAAATATGCATATATGCACCAGGTCATGGTCACGGCAGACGTGAATCTCATGTCGCACCTTGGGCTTGGCCTAACTAGGAGGGCACTGTATTTTTTTAGAAGAGCTTTAAGTGATATATGGACGCACCCGCGTATATAAGCGCCCCAGGTTTATACTAGGATTTTCTTGGACTCATTTCTTTACTGGGCCAAATCACAGCTATTTTTTTGTATCACGTAAATTCCAGTCTGACTGTTTGCTGCTGGCCCATCCCGCTGACCTTGTCAACTGCAGTTAAATTATGCCCGTAACTCATATTTAACGCCATATACGCCATTATTGTGCATTTGCAAACCGACGCACACCCCTCTCTATAGTAATGTGTATCTAAATGGGCCGGTCCATGTAGGTCTTCTTTTTTCATCGTTTTTCTCATTTTGTTTCTATGCTCGTTTCATTTATAAAAAAAAAATTCAATCTTCTGTGAAATTTTTTTCAAATATCAAAATATGTTTCAATCTTCTGTGAACTTTTTTCAGCCTATTTCATTTTTATCAAATTTTAAAAAATATGTTTTATTTTCCAAATTCATAAATATATTTTTTTGCGAACTTCCATGTCTTGAACTTTTGCTAAACTCATGAATGTTTCCTAAATTTGCGAACATGTCCCCCAAAATTTCTTGAACTTTTTATAAAGTTTGTTATGCTTCTCAAATTTCATGAGTTTTTTCCAAAAAAAAAAATAAAGTCAATGGTCAACAGTCCGTGCTCAATTGTCGCTGGTCGACCGGGCGCGGTCCACCTGTTATAACTAACAAACTAAGAGCTCTTGTTGCTTGCCCAATTTGTCATTGATGGAGGAGAGTGTTCACGAACGTGGTGGATGCTTCCCAATTAAGTTGAAGGCCCAGCACACCGAAACTAGAAAACAGCCGTTGCATACACTCATCGGAGAGGAGGCGGCATATCGTTTCCTAGTGGACACAAAGAGGAGGCGGGAAAACTGGTCGGAGGGGCGGCCAGAAGTGTCCAACACTGTGGCAACTCAAGGTCAGTGGAAGAAGTTATGGAAAGTTCAAGTTCCAGATCAAACTAAGCTCTTTGCGTGGTGTTTGGCTCGCAACTCAGTGTAGGAACATGGTCGATGTTGCTGTGTGTCCAATCTGTAACAGTCGATGACTGGAGCCATGCACTGATAAACTGCAACATGGTGAAATGTGTCTGGTCACTCTTGGAGGAGGATTTGGTCGAGCACGTCATCTAATGGAACATCCCTGATGCAAAACTTTGGCTGTTGGAGATGATGGACTCAACTAAGGAGGAAGGGTTTCTGAAAATTCCGGTGACATTATGGACCATACGGTGGGTTCGGCAGAAAGCCATTCACGAACAAGAATAACAATCTCCGCTCTCTATATACTGTTTTATTGATAAATATTTGAATGATCTGGATTTGATCCCGGCCAAGGCAGGCAAGCCACCTGTTGTTGTTCAAGCTAGAACAGACTTGGGTAGTAGGAGGACTTGGGTACCCCCTGTACAGGGGTGTGCTAAATATATGGTGGACACGGCAGTTTCAAAAATCATGAAAAGGGAGCCTATGCAGTAGTTTGCAGGGACGAGAAAGGTGTTTACCAAGGCGCATCGGTGGTCGTCGTAGAGGACCAAGTGACACCGAAGATCCTTGAAGCTTTAGCTCCCGCTTCAGATCTTAATCTGATGAAGGTTCAGGTGGTAACCGACTGTGTGGCCACAATGCACCATCTGAAGAGACTATACTTGGGTGAAAGCTTCAAAATTATGACGATATCAAGGAAAAGATGAAAGATTTTGAAATCTGTCTCTTCAATCTTGAGAAAAGAGAGAATAACTGGGAGTCTCATACTTTGGCTAGAACATCTGTACTCTTAATTTCGGGCGCCAATTGTGGCTTATGAGTCTTCCAGAATTCGTTTGTATTGAAGAAGAAAACCTGAAGAAGAAAAATCACGAAGAAGAAAAGCGCATAACTTTTCTTTTTGCGAATAAGGACTTTTTTCTTTTCGACACGACACGCAGGTTGTTTTCAGAAAAATGGCCGGCGGTGACAAACTAAACTAGTGAACGCAGTGAAGTCATCAACGCGGCTTCGCTGGTGCCGATAGCTTTGCTTCTCTTGCGAGCTAAACATGGCTTAAGATGGAAGAGCCGTCCGGACCTTTTCCATTTTAAACCTACAGAAACCGTAGAATATACTATACAAATACGCGGGAATGGAAAAGGCGAGAGGCGAACCAACGGGTAAGCTCATAGGTGAGCGAAAATGGCGATCAACCTCGGAGTTGGCCGACACGTCCGGTTGCTAAACCCCCCTGATGATAGCACAACATTTGTTTTCCCAGAAACGCTGTGATTCGTTTCGAAAAGAAAATAAAGCTTTTGCTGTTTGAGTAGGCTAAAGAGACTCGCGAGTCGTTTTCTCAGGGCGGTGGGGGATGGGGGATGCTTTGTGATTTGTGAATGCCACATGTCATCCATCAGGGCGGGTCTCACCTGATTTATATGAGACCTGGTCTCATATAATTTTTTTCCCTAGTACTACCTCTGCAAATTAATATAAGAGCATTTAGATCACTAAAATAGTAATCAAAATGCTTTTATATTAGTTTACGGAGGGAGGGAGTACTAGATTATTACGCGTGTGGTAGCTGCGGCATAATCAAACGAGTTTGACCAGTTGCAGGGTTGCAGCGTTCAGATGATGCGGACGTGTTTGAAAAAAAAGTACTACTTTTGCCCTTGGTTTCAAAAAAGAATTGTCAGGGAGAAAAATGGACGTACGGCAGAGGAGACATGTACTGCTCGTCACTTCGTCACTTCTCGGAGAAGCAGGCCACATGAGTTCCGGATTGATGCGCAGCCGCGGCCCACCACGTTCGTTCATTCTCTCTCACGTGTATTTTAACACACACGCAAGCACTCATATACACGCGCATATACTCATCTCTATAAACACATACTCGCACACACTACTTCTATATGCAACTTTAAAAGACGGACGTGCCGTTGGTGCTGCTTATACAAACTATTTCTTTTGATGCTGCTTTCTTAAAGAAAATCCAAGTATATCTTCAAGCTAGATCAAAATTACATGTGTATTACACATGCGCATTTACTAGTCATTTTGAAATTTATAAAGTCACCGTAGACACCTTATCGTCGATGAGAATGTCTCCTCCCACTGAATGTCCATCGTCGTAAATCTTGAAATAAATACAGAAATAAATGCGAGCATCAGGATTTGAACCCTGGTGGGTTGTGGATGCCACAATCCCTCTAATCATCCAACTATAGGTTGATTCGCACAACTCTCACGTGTTGGTACATGGCCAGCGTGTAAATCTGCATGCGCTGCTTAACGATAAGAGCGGTAACGATAGTGGTTCAACTGTTTCCTGGCACCAATTAGATTTGCCATGCTTTGTATTAGGGCACTACCAAGGCGGATCCGTAAACCGCGTTGTGTGGTCCCAACGATGCCATCTAATAAGGGTCCCGCCGATCTGCGGGATGGTTCGGACGCGTTTTCTTCACAAACCGGAGATAAATGTGGGAAGCATGTCACATCCCTAGTTCTGACAATGCCTAGTGCATGCATTAGAGTGTTGCACCATGTTTAAATTTCATTTAAATTTGAAATGGGGATTGTTGAAACCCTAGCACCAAATGAAATTTAACTAGGTTCAATAAAAATATTTTCAATAACTCAGAATGCCCTTTGGAAATGTTCATAATTTCTGTTAAAGGTGAAAACCTCTTCCAAAAATGATGAACATATTTATAGGCTATTCCTGGATTTTTGAATTAAATTATATAGTATTTGCATTTGGGCATTTAATTGCTAATAATATTTTAAATGCTCAAATAATCACAAACTGAAATGTTTACTGTTGGAAATATTCCAAACAGTGGCCACAGCTAGTTGCATGATTTTTGGAAATGCTCTGGCATTTTTAATAAATCCAAACACAATTACAGAAAATAGAAAACAGTAACTAAAATAGAAATAAAAGAGAGGAGAGAAACCTTATCTGGCGCTCACCTGGTAGCCCACCTGGCCCAGCAGCACGGCCCAGCCCGCCACCGCTACTCCCCTGTCGTCTTCCTCCTCGCCAGAAGGACGCGGACACCGCGACGCCGCCGTGCGCGCCACCTCCACCCTGCTCTGGCCACCTCCTGCTTCCTCCCCGAGCCCTCTGGTGACGCCACGCACTTCCCCTCGCCCCCTGCACCTCCCCTCTCTTCCCCTGGACCCCGTTCCCTCCTCTGCTTCCCTCCCTGCACGCGCCCGAGCGGAGCCCATCGCCGCCGACGCCGTTACCGGGGCCACAGCCACCCCCTCGCTCCCACTATGCATCCCTGAGCTCCGCCTTGACCCCGTGAAGCTACCCACGCGACGCACGCGACCAGAGGAGGCCGCAGTCGACCGGAGCATCGTCGTCTTCACCTCCGGTGCCCGGAGATCGACTCCACCGATTCGGCGCGTCCAGAGCCTCCCCGGCCCCGCCGTCTGCACCGTCTGACTCGCCGTGAGCCACTTACCTTATCCCCTAACTCCTTGTGCTCGCCCCGTGCTGTAGCGTCGTTCCCCACGAGCCCGAAAGCTCACCGCCGCCGGCCATGCCGCCGTCGTGGCTACAGACGCCGTAGCTCGTGCCTGGGCGCGTCATAGCACTCGGTTTGCTCCCAGGAGCCCGTAGCGCCCACCAGCCCTCCTCCCGTGCCCCCGAACGCCAACCCCGACCTCGCCCGAGATCCGGCCGCCGCCTCGGGCTCCACTCCGGCGAGCTCCGGCCTCCCCAGCTCATCCCACATGCTCCACTGGATGCGGACGATGACGGGCTACGCCCCGGGGGTCTCCGCGCGCTTTTCCGCCACCTGTAGCCCATTCCGGCGAAGCACCGCCGCGCGGTTTGGTCGTCGCCGGCCGAACTCCGGCGAGGCTGACGTGGCGGCTTATTTAGCACTAATCCCCACCATTAGCCACCCCACCAGCCGCTGACAGTGGGCCCTAGAGCCAAGTCAACCCTGGTCAGTGCGGGTTTGACCCAGGGTTAACCCCAGTGTCACTGACGTGTGGCCCCCACACGTCAGGTTTGACCTGGTCAGCCCTGCTGACGCCTCTGTGACGTCACGCTGACGCAGTAAATGATTTTCTGGATTTAAAAATAATCAGGAAATTCCAGAAAATGCCTAAAACTTCTAAAATTCATAGAAAATTAACCGTAACTCCAAATTAAATAATTTATATATGAAAAATTATCAGAAAAATTCAAGGAATCCATCTGTACCATTTTCATGCATGTTAGAACAACTTATAGCTGCTGTTTAGCACAAATCAATTAAATGGCATTGAATAATCACATATGGAGTTTAAATTTGAATCTTGTATTCAAACCAACTTCATTTAATCTGTTGCTAGTTGCATTAGCTCAAAACACATTCATTTTGCCATGTCATGATCATGCATCATATTGTGCATTGCATTGATTGTGTTCCCTTCTGTGTTGCCGGTATTTGTCCCCTCTCGATAGACATGATACCGATGATGTGATCGTTGACACTGATGAAGACTCAATGTTATCTTCAGAAGTGCCAGGCAAGCAAAACCCCCTTGTTCATTCCGATACAATCCCACTCTCTCACTCCTGCTCTCTTTTACTGCATTAGGACAACACCGATTCAACTGTTACATGATGCGGTAGTTGAACCCCTTTATCCTCTGCATGACCTGTCATTGCCACAGTAAATAGATGAAACCCACTAGCATGAGTAGGAATTGTTTGAGCCCTGTTGTGCCTACTCATTCATGCTTGTTTGTCATGCCTGCTACTGCTTAGAGTTGAGTCAGGTCTGGTTCATCGGGGATGAATCAGAGGCGTGTGAACATGTCCTACTGTGTGTGAGCTAAGTGTGTGAACACGATTTGGTAAAGGTAGCGGTGAGAGGCCATGTAGGAGTACATGGTGGGTTGTCTCATTGCAGCCGTCCTCAGGAACTGAGTTCTGTGTTTGTGATCCATGATTCAGCTACTACCATACATTGGGCCCTGAAATATGACCCCGCTCGACTTCTTAATCACCCTTGTCCTCTGTCCAGGAGTTGCAAGTAGTTTCTGGTGTTTGTAGTATGCTGGAGGCCGTGGACAGCGCTGACCGTAGGGGTGGGCTGTGATGCGGTAGGCACGTGGCCGGGTACACCGGGCGCCCGTTTGGTGTCACGGAATCCTGTTCACATCGTTTGGGGCTGTGAGCGAAACTCCGGCCGGATCTCCTCATGGATGGAACCCGAATAGGCGATAAAC
The DNA here is from genome assembly GCF_002162155.2 of Triticum dicoccoides. Classification (NCBI taxonomy): domain Eukaryota; kingdom Viridiplantae; phylum Streptophyta; class Magnoliopsida; order Poales; family Poaceae; genus Triticum; species Triticum dicoccoides. The sequence goes on from NC_041382.1 coordinate 773,231,910, forward strand.
CTGGACTAGAGACTTGAGTGTTTAGGTAGGTCGTGGTCTACACCCACGTCGGCTTTCGCTTGAAGTCTGCCGAGCACATGTCGTGTGCAGACGCTAAGTGGTGGAAACATGTATGAAGAAGTACACCCCTGCAGGGTTAACATCATCTATTCGAATAGCCGTGTCCGCGGAAAAGGACTTCTGGGTTGCTTATATCAGTTCATAGACAAGTGAAAGTGGATACTCTAAAATACGCAAGATAAGCGTGAGTGCTATGGAAGGCGTTCTCGTAGGGAGACGGGAGCGGATCCATAGTGGTGTATTGATATGGTGAATATGTGGACTCGTGTGCGCCACCTCAAAAGAGTCGCTTGCAGTCGTAGTTTAGGATAGCCACCGAGTCAAAGCTGGCTTGCTGCAGTTAAACCCCACCACCCCTTTGTTGAAAATGATGCATATGTAGTTAGTTCTGATGTAAGTCTTGCTGGGTACATTTGTACTCACGTTTGCCTATTTTATGTTTTTGCAGAGAGACTTCAGTCTCACTAGTAGTTCCACGTGGACTTCGACGTTTAGCTTGTTACCTCAGCTACGATCTTGTGCCCTCGGCAGGATTTGGTAGATAGTCAGGCTTCTCAGCCTTTTTCATTTATAGATGTCTGTACCCAGACATGATAGCTTCCGTTTGTGCTTTGACTTGTATGCTCTGATTGTTGGGTCGTGAGACCCATGTTTGTAATATCTCGCTCCTCGGAGCCTATTGATTAAAATACTTGAGTTGTAGAGTCATGTTGTGATGCCATGTTGTATTTGCACATATCGAGCATATTGTGTGTATGTTATTGAAATGCTTGGTATGTGTGGGATCTGACAACCTAGTTGTTTATCCTTGGTAGCCTCTCTTACCGGGAAATGTCTTCTAGTGTTTCCACCGAGCCATGGTAGCTTGCTACTGCTCCGGGACACTTAGGCTGGCCGGCATGTGTCCTTCTTCGTTCCTGTGTCTGTCCCTTCGGGGAAATGTCACGCGATGAATACCGGAGTCCTGCTAGCCCAGTGCTACAGCCTGGATTCACTCGCTGATGACCGACACGTTCGATGCTGGGTCATGGATGCCTGTCCCTGTAAGTCTGTGCCACTTTGGGTTTACGACTAGCCATGTCAGCCCGGGCTCCTTATCATATGGATGCTAGCGACACTGTCATATACGTGTGCCAAAAGGCGCAAACGGTCCCGGGCAAAGGTAATGCGACACCCGTGGGGATACCGTGCGTGAGGCCGCAAAGTGATATGAGGTGTTACATGCTAGATCGATGTGGCATTGAGTCGGGGTCCTGACAGCGTTGGTATCAGAGCTTGACTGCCTGTAGGATTACCAAGCCAAACTGGTCGTAGTTGAGTCTAGAAATTCTTTAGTTATATAAGGGAATTGATTGTGGGATGGAACGTAAGGCTCTTTTTACTCCTTATACCTCATGCCCTTCTGATCTGAGTCATCTTATCTTTCCTGCGGGGATTAAGAACTAGGCTATCTCTTCTTTCTATTAGGATCACGTGTTACTAATCAGTAGACTTATAAGATTGTTGGATTTAAGTCTCAGTTCAGTTCCTACTACTTCCGTATGTTAATTGTTGATCTCGGAACCTTGATATTGTGCTTCTGAGTGGTTATGCCACCATTTTTGTGATGTCTCAAATCTTTTCTAAGCATTTACAGCCGTTATGCTGTCCGAGTCATCCCAGGTTTCTAAATAGTTTGAAGCAATTTGCAAAATTCTTTCCCTCTGGTTTCGATGTTCCTTTATGCCAGCTCAATCACACTAATTGTTGAGTTGAGGTAATTTATTGCCCTGACATATATGTTGGAGCTATTATTATGACCCTAGGTGTCTTAGGGGATCACCTAGTAATTTAGCCATGATTGGTGTCCCAGTGTGATGATTCTGGCCTTTATCCTCGAAAGCATTCCGTGATGCTACTTAGTAATAGGTATTCTGTTCCTGGGTTCTTGAACCCGAGATTCACTCCACCTACTTCGTGTTGATAGTAATTGTTAGTGCCTTCAGGATATTAGTAACCTTTGCGATAGTCCTTGAAGTCCGTGGTATCTTCTTCTTCCAAATACCATGAACTACTTATGGCAGATGTTTATTGGATAAAAAAAAATCACAATTAGAGTACTCTTGAGGAGTTCTCCATTCATAAATCGTGACTCTGCCAGTTCTACCTTTCTGCATGGGTTATCCGGAAGAAATATGTGGAATTCGTTCGACATGCTAAACCATGCATCCACAACTCAGAAAATCGCATGTTCCTTTGAGTTGCTCTCTTTAGTTGCATTCTGACCCTCGTCTATCAATTGATACCAAGGGTATGCATGCATTCGTTTATCAATGCCTATTACCCTTGTGGTACGTCAAGCCATTCTATCGCGGAATGACTAGGAGAAACAAACTCCAGTACCTCTTCCATATCTAGGATTGGGTCAAAGTAGTTGTATTCCGCAGATCAAATGCCAATCCAGCTTTTGGTTCTGCTCTACCCTGGAGTATTACATATTTTATATCGAGATTGTTATAGGAATTGCACACCATCCCATGAACTCTTGGTACAGTGATACTTCTTGCCATCACTGTTCATTCCTCGGCCCTCGTGTTGATGCAACCGGAATACCGACAAATGAATTGTGATGTGTGAAATCAATACTGCTAGCAACTCTGTTGCTTGGTAGTTAAAGGATAATAATTTCATTCTTAGTATGTTGGTTTTCGAATCATCCTTCTAAGACTGATCGTGCTACCTAGTCCTTATTTCGGTGCACCCTTCGATTGATGAGTTAGGATCTTGTCAAGTCCTCACTCATTTGATCATATCATCTTGCCCTCAAAAGCAAGATTGTTCTCGAGCTTAGTAACATACCGGTGGTTCGTGACTTTCCAAATATCTTCTTGGAGGTGTTACCGGGTTGTCACCTGACCGCTATGTTGAGTTCGTGATCAAGTTGGTTTCTTGTGAACCACCTTCTCTCCAAGAATCGGTGTTAGATATCCCTGAGCTAGTTGGTTAAGCTAAACGACAACTTGGAGGGTTGGAAGATAAAGCTTGCCTGACTTAATTCGTTCCAAAGGGATATTCTTGTGTAGTGTGTGTTGAAGAAAGATGATATCTTCATCGATTGGTCCTTGTGATCAGTTGCTGGACCTATTGTCTTATCAATCCTTTGATTTGAGTGTGGGCTATCGTCAAATCAAGTCGGAACCAACGATGTTCGTAATGTTGTCTTACTCGTGGTTGATCCCTCGAGCATACACCATTATATCCTTTGGGTCTGACCAATGCTATCACTTGTTCACTTAACTATGGAATTCCTTTTAAAAGGAAACCCGGATGAATTGTTGTTGAGCCCATTGACAACATCCTTATCTCCTCCATGATTTTGTTGAACATTAAGCTAGTGTTGGAAACTTTTGAAAGCATTTGTTCATGCTAGTTCATGAAGCATATGTTCGGATGTAAGAAGTGACTTCCTCCAGTTCATGTGCATCTGATGCAAGTTGCCGCCGTGGATTCGAGAAAGTCAATGTTGCTTTCCTTGGAATCATTCCAAATCAGTCATGCACACGTGCGAAGAATGCTGTGGTTTAAAGACTTGCAACCTTCAATCTATATGTATCCCTAGCACACCAAGCCACTGATTGATTTGTTCAAGGAGAAGGAGTTCCTTCATAAGAGCTAATCCGGACTTATGAAAGAACTTCGATACCCTCGTTGATGGTTCCCCCTCCTGAACTCGGTAGTGTTTTATTATAAGACTACCACGTGGTCATGCTTGTCTGGGACAACGTGTTCACATGTTTGTAGCAGAACCAGCTCATGTTTTGGAGCTTGCTATCGTAGTTCATCTCCCGAGAATCCCGCAACGTCATCTCGTCGATTTGTGTTGCAAACTTTCATTTTTCTTCCTAAGACTCGATGAGCCTGGAATATCCTAACACCAACCAGAGCTGAATCTCAGGCAGATATGATGGTTGGAACATTTCCCTAAGAACTATAATATTGGTCTCTCGATAACCGGTAAGGTGGATGTCGTGGCCAACACACCCATCCGGTAGACCTATTATTATAGTATCTTGTTTGAGGAAGTTGGCCACCCCCCCCCATAGGGATTTCGTAGGATTTACTTCCTAGTTGCCCCTATGGATTTTTGTGTTCCCGAAGTCCGACCTTTACTTGATGTTCTAGATACCAGACCGTTTCTATGAATGGGTTACACTAGCACATCAAGGAGAACATTTGAAGCGGAGTGCTAAATGTCTCTCGGTCGATCATCCAGATTTTGTTCCTTGGCTTCGCTAAGGTGAAATCTGAGAAGGTGTTATCTTCCTTTGCATCTGCATCTTCCATCACCATTCATCATGGTAGTGAGTTGTGTTACCGGACCCTTGACACGGATGTTGGTAAAACCTTGATGATTGTGGAAATGCTCAAGTTCTTGAGAGCACGCACAAGCGCTACGTCTTATCATCGGCACTAGCTGGGATTGCCCCAGATTTCCTCGGTTATGCTATAACCACTCCAACAGTGAATCCACTCTCTTTTGTTGGGTTCTTCCCCAGTTACCAGAATCATTCCCAGCATTTGCATTTTGTTCCTAGCTTGCACCGCCAATGTGCCGTTCTACCATGGGTCTCTTCCATTTCCGGTGATAAGCAAAATTCATCCATTACGTTGTCTTCAACAAGGTAATCCACATCATCCAAGTCCGAGTATGCCATTCTACCGACCCCCTCCAAACGATCGCTCGAGAATTGCCTTAGGCTGGTTTAAAGAGTTTCAATGATCTCTGAATCAAAGGTAATTCTTTTTGCCACTTAAGGGGATATATCTTCGGGTCACCTTCCCTTAGGTGCATCATTATGGTGTCATGTCAACTTAACTCCTCGCTACGTTGACAATCGTTTACCACCTTCTTAGGTGTGGAATCGTTGTCTACCTAGTGAACCTTCGTCATCTGTTCCACTCCATTTCTCTAGAGGTGTGCTTCATCTCTCAGCTCGAGAGATGTTGCTATGTCTCATTCCGTGAGTTAATCCTGAGTTGTTCGATCTTCGAGAAGATCGACCCTTCTAGAGTCTCCTTCTTTCCTCCATGTCATGTTGACAGGATTTCTCAGAGCAAGACTTCAAGACAATAATGGTGTTCAAATCAACGCTCCTATGAAGTGCAACCTGGATCGTGAAGATTGTACTAGTTGCGTTCCCCTTCACCTTACCCTACGCTTGAATCTCGAGACGAGATTCTTGTTTAGTGGGGGTGAGTTGTCACATCCCTAGTTCTGACAATGCCTAGTGAATGCATTAGAGTGTTGCACCATGTTTAAATTTCATTTAAATTTGAAATGGGGATTGTTGAAACCCTAGCACCAAATGAAATTTAACTAGGTTCAATAAAAATATTTTCAATAACCCAGAATGCCCTTTGGAAATGTTCATAATTTCTGTTAAAGGTGAAAACCTCTTCCAAAAATGATGAACATATTTATAGGCTATTCCTGGATTTTTGAATTAAATTATATAGTATTTGCATTTGGGCATTTAATTGCTAATAATATTTTAAATGCTCAAATAATCACAAACTGAAATGTTTACTGTTGGAAATATTCCAAACAGTGGCCACAGCTAGTTGCATGATTTTTGGAAATGCTCTGGCATTTTTAATAAATCCAAACACAATTACAGAAAATAGAAAACAGTAACTAAAATAGAAATAAAAGAGAGGAGAGAAACCTTACCTGGCGCTCACCTGGTAGCCCACCTGGCCCAGCAGCACGGCCCAGCCCGCCACCGCTACTCCCCTGTCGTCTTCCTCCTCGCCAGAAGGACGCGGACACCGCGACGCCGCCGTGCGCGCCACCTCCACCCTGCTCTGGCCACCTCCTGCTTCCTCCCCGAGCCCTCTGGTGACGCCACGCACTTCCCCTCGCCCCCTGCACCTCCCCTCTCTTCCCCTGGACCCCGTTCCCTCCTCTGCTTCCCTCCCTGCACGCGCCCGAGCGGAGCCCATCGCCGCCGACGCCGTTACCGGGGCCACAGCCACCCCCTCGCTCCCACTATGCATCCCTGAGCTCCGCCTTGACCCCGTGAAGCTACCCACGCGACGCACGCGACCAGAGGAGGCCGCAGTCGACCGGAGCATCGTCGTCTTCACCTCCGGTGCCCGGAGATCGACTCCACCGATTCGGCGCGTCCAGAGCCTCCCCGGCCCCGCCGTCTGCACCGTCTGACTCGCCGTGAGCCACTTACCTTATCCCCTAACTCCTTGTGCTCGCCCCGTGCTGTAGCGTCGTTCCCCACGAGCCCGAAAGCTCACCGCCGCCGGCCATGCCGCCGTCGTGGCTACAGACGCCGTAGCTCGTGCCTGGGCGCGTCATAGCACTCGGTTTGCTCCCAGGAGCCCGTAGCGCCCACCAGCCCTCCTCCCGTGCCCCCGAACGCCAACCCCGACCTCGCCCGAG
>NC_041382.1:773241373-773264822 GCF_002162155.2 Triticum dicoccoides
TTATCCTTGGTAGCCTCTCTTACCGGGAAATGTCTCCTAGTGTTTCCACCGAGCCATGGTAGCTTGCTACTGCTCCGGGACACTTAGGCTGGCCGGCATGTGTCCTTCTTCGTTCCTGTGTCTGTCCCTTCGGGGAAATGTCACGCGATGAATACCGGAGTCCTGCTAGCCCAGTGCTACAGCCTGGATTCACTCGCTGATGACCGACACGTTCGATGCTGGGTCATGGATGCCTGTCCCTGTAAGTCTGTGCCACTTTGGGTTTACGACTAGCCATGTCAGCCCGGGCTCCTTATCATATGGATGCTAGCGACACTGTCATATACGTGTGCCAAAAGGCGCAAACGGTCCCGGGCAAAGGTAATGCGACACCCGTGGGGATACCGTGCGTGAGGCCGCAAAGTGATATGAGGTGTTACATGCTAGATCGATGTGGCATTGAGTCGGGGTCCTGACAAAGCATTGCGGGAGTTCGAACACCAGACATGTAGGATACTGACAACCCAGCCCATCCAAAACCATTTTCAGACCCGCGTGTCCATCTTTTCTATTTTCTCTTCTTCTTTCTCTCTTGCCTTCACCGTCGTTCCACCATCCTGGCCGCCACGCCACACCACACCCCTTCCGAAACTCTACGTCTCCGTCACCCCCACCGCTTCAGGGCTCCCCGCCGCTTCTTCTCTGTCTCTGTTCAATTCCTGTCCTCCGACCGCTCCGACAGGTGCCATCCGCTACTGCTATTCTCACCATGCCCGACAACTATTCGATGAATCACTGGAGCTAAAAACAGTTTTCCTTCTTTCGATTTAAAGTATATATACTAGCAGTGTGTTAAGTCGTCCGGCGGCTAGTAATTGACACGGACGTATTGCGCCTCTGTCGCGTCGACGGTACCATGTGCAATCCAACGGATACAGAGCATGTGCACCGTACCTCAACTCAACGAAACATACTAGTGCAAGCATCCATCCAGCACGGCACCGGCCGGCATGGCATGTGGAGCCACTTAATCTCGTTCGTCCGCCTCTGCCAACCAAATTGGTTTGCAGTCTCAGGCCAACAGCCTCATTGAGAGCGCGCTAATGAAGCACGAGCATTCATATTCACGGCTCGCTCACCTGGTTCGATTTGGACGCTTCCGTAACTGCTCGAAACCTGCTCTTCTCTCGGCGTGTTAATTTGCTAGTACTGTAGTTGACGCCGACGCGCAACTGAACAACGGAAAACACATACGCTGGCACCGGCAAGCGACAATCGCCATCAACGTCCCACTCGCGTCTCAACATCGACACTGAAAACAGAGGTAAAAAAAGCTGGACGGCTTTTCGTGCGAAATCATCCAGCTCTCGACTCGACTGCCGTGTGGATTTGGTCACGGCACACGAAAAGTTGTCATGGTTCCGGAAGAAATTGCGATGAACAAACGAGCATGAATGAATATATCAACAGATCCAATCCAACAGCAGAGTCTGAACGAAAGAAATCTGAATATCGATGAATATATCAACAATGGTCGAATAGTAGGATGGATCCCAATATAACCGATATACGCAACAACTAGTAGTAATAGTATACGGTGGATAGTACTCCTGCTAACAAAGAACCAAAAGAACAGTAATCGACCGATCGATAGTATGTGCAAAGCTAACAAGGCAGTACCAGATGCGAAAATCTCTACTACCAAGATCTACATGCTAATGGACGGACCACGGCGGCGACGCAGAGCAGCAGCATCCCGCAACCAACCAATCGAATCGAGAGAAGAGAAGAGATGAGATGAGATCCCCAAACGCACCGCGCGCACCAAGGAATCGAATCGAATCGACGGCGGAATCAGAACCAGACCTTGCACTCGGTGGGCTTGAAGGCGGGCGCGCCGGCGGCGGCGGGGGCGGGGAGGGAGAGCGGGCAGCTGATCCTGGCGCGGGGCCCGGGCACCTTGAACGCCCACACCTTGACGCGGAGCTTGGCGTTGAGCTTCACCTCCACCTCCACCGCGCCTCCCGCCAGCTGCGTCCTGAGGTTGCTCTGGGTCACGTCCCCCTCCAGCACCTGCTGGCCGCCGAACGCCGGCTTCACCTCCGTGGACGCCTGGTGGCCCTGGAAGAAGGGGTCGAGGGGCGCGAACCCGAAGCGCTGGCCGTCGTAGAGCGCGAGCGCCTCGACGTTGTCGTAGTAGAGCCCCACCCGCTTGTTGGGGTTGCGCACCGTCATGGCGAGCGTGAGGTTGTACTGGAGCAGGGCCGGGCTGGCCGGGGTGCCGAGCGCGAACTGGGCGAGGGAGGCCGAGTCGACGGTGGCGGCGATCATCTGCGGGCGGAAGATGAAGTAGAGGATGAGGGCGAGGACCCCCGCGGTGACGAGGAGCGAGACGAGGATGCTGCAGAGGCAGCTGAAGAGGCCGCACGCCAGGCACTTGAACGGGCAGCACAGGCACGACGCCGCGCGGCTCCCCGAACCCATCCCGTCGAGAGCTGGTGGTGGACGACGGCGGCGGCGGGGAGGAGCTGAGGGGGATTCGGCTGGATGTGGTTCCCGGCGGCGGCGAGGAGGGGCGAGGCAGATTGGAGGTGGGCCGGATTTGGGTGAGTGATTTGCGGCGAGGTGGGATATAAGTAGGGGATGGGGGAGGGGATTGATTTGGGGACGCGGTAGGATTGGGTTGGGTACGCAAGCGCGTGGAGGCGACGGACGACTCTTCCTTGCTTGTTGCTTGACCTGATTGTGAGTTTTGGTGGGATTTGGGATGTGAATCGCGGTGATTTGTGCAAGGTTTTGGGTTGGGTGGAGGTGGAGTAGAAGAAGGCGCGGGGAAGAAGGGTAGCCGTTGTGGTGGGGCTTGTGGGGTAGGGTGGGTGGGAGGTCAAGAAGCGCACGCCTGATTGGTTTGACTCTGCCGTTTGTTTCATTTTGCTTCCGCTGCGGTTCATTGGTTGGTTGCCGTTCCAGCCGCCCACGCCGTCCCGACCTGTAATTAATAATCACGCCCGTTTATGTGTGCCAGATTTCATGCCAAATGTCGCCTAATCGCAACATTTTTTTTTGGTAAACCCCATACTAATATAACAAGATCTGATCCAACTAACCGCAACCATCAAACAAGCTCAATCAAACGGCCTATTATAAACTGCTAAAATGACGAACGTCAACATGTTTACCAAATATAGGGCTAACCATTAATATTCTACCTAATATTCGCATGCAGTTAATTCTACTGTCAAAGATTAATGTGCATTGCGCATACATATTTTTATGCTGGTGTCTACAAATGCGACATCTCGGTCTGTCTATATTGCCAAAGGATGTTTTCCAAACCATGCAATTCGTGTTTCATATTCCTCACAATTTTGCTCTTCACCTGGGCAACACCGCCACGTCCTCCATCATGACACCCATGGGCATGTTGTGCCTACTCCCACCCGTGGACTAATACATCCGTCGGCTTTTATCTCCGGGCCTTCTCTTGCTCCGGTGAACATTTCTAGCCAGTGGAAGGTTTTGGTTCCAGAGTCGTGCTCTCATGAACGTAAACCATCGCACTGAGATCCCCTATGGATTCTCCACCGCTGCCACAATGTGAACGACTTTGCCTCGTCACATTCCCAACCACCCGTCATCGTCGATGCCTCCTCCCTTGATCACGTCATCGCCGCTTCCTCGATGCCTAGTGTTAGCAACCTAGGCCCAGCTCCCAGTCCATCGGCATATGCTCAGACGTTTCTGGTGCGCATCGGACACTCCACTACAAGTGGATAGCCCATTACATCCCAAAAGACCGCCCTGAAGGGAGTATCGCACTCTCCTGAAGGAGGTCCTAGCCTCCTTCCATATCCGAGGTGGGACTAAAGTCACTGGCATTGCCCAAGATCAGGTCCCTGACACCTAGTCTCACATTTCAGCCATGTATGAGTGTGTAGACCGTGTTCAAGGTAAAACACGGAATCAACCCAACAATCAACAACAAAACTAAATCGATGCACAACTTGTTAGCGACAAACATTACCAGCATTAGCATTTGGTTACATGCAAGCTAGAAATCAAATACATGGCAAATGCTGGCACCATTACTGCATGCTCTAGTTTTGAACCGGGTATAGAACCCAGGATGCTTGTTTACAATTCCGAATCCACTAAACCTTTATTTTCTGTCGAATGTTACATTAGGGCATCTCCATGTTGGGGAACATAGTAATTTCAAAAATTTCCCTACACACATGCAAGATCACGGTGATGCATAGCAACGAGAGGGGAGAGTGTTGTCCACATACCCTCATGGTTCGCATATCTACCAACAAACATGGTTCGCATGTCTCAATCCTTTCAAAAACGAGTGAGCCCAAAGATCCATCAACATGGAGCTTCTTCATGTGTTTTATACCGATATGACTTAAGTGGCAGTGCCACAAGTAGGTGGTACTATCATTACTATCTTATATCTTTTGGCATGAACATGTGTATCAATACGATCGAGATTCAATAAACCATTCATTTTAGGCGCAAGACCATTGAAGGTATTATTCAAATAAACAGAGTAACCATTATTCTCCTTAAATGAATAACCGTTTTGCGATAGACATAATCTAATCACGTCTATGCTCAACTCAAACACCAAATAACAATTACTTAGGTTTAACACCAATCTCGATGGTAGAGGGAGCGTGCGATGCTTGATCATATCAACATTGGAAACACATATCGTCATCTCACCTTTAGCTAGTCTCCGTTTGCTCCGTAGCCTTTTGTTTCGAGTTACTAACACTTAGCAACCGAACCGGTATCTAATACCCTGGTGCTACTAGGAGTACTAGTAAAGTACACATCAACACAATGTATATCCAATATACTTCTAACGACCTTGCCAGCCTTCTCATATACCAAGTATCTAGGGTAATTCCGCTCCAGTGGTTGTTCCTCTTATTACAGAAGCACTTAGTCTCGGGTTTGGGTTCAACCTTTGGGTTTTTTTCACTAGAGCAGCAGCTGAATTGCCGTTTCATGAAGTATCCCTTCTTGCCCTTGCCCTTCTTGAAACTAGTGGTTTCACCAACCATCAACAATTGATGCTCCTTCTTGATTTCTACTTTTGTGGTGTCAAACATCGTGAATATCTCAAGGATCATCATATATGTCCCTGATGTATTATAGTTCATCACGAAGCTCTAGCAGCTTGGTGGTAATGACTTCGGAGAAACATCACTATCTCATCTGGAAGATCAACTCCCACTCGATTCAAATGATTGTTGTACTCAGACAATCTGAGCACAAGCTCAACAATTGAGCTTTTCTCCTTAGTTTGCAGGCTAAGAAAATCGTCGGAGGTCTTATACCTCTTGACGTGGGCACGAGCCTGAAATCCCAATTTCATCCCTCGAAACATCTCATATGTTTCGCGACGTTTCAAAAACGTCTTCGGTGCCTCAACTCCAAACCGTTTAACTGAACTATCACGTAGTAATCAAAACGTGTATGTCAGATGTTCGCAACATCCACAGACAACTTTCGAGGTTCAGCATACTGAGCGGTGCATTAAGGACATAAGCCTTCTATGAAGCAATGAGGACAATCCTCAGTTTACGGACCTAGTCCGCATAATTGCTACTATCAACTTTCAACTAAATTTTCTCTAGGAACATATCTAAACAATAGAACTAAAGCGCGAGCTACGACATAATTTGCAAAATCCTTTTGACTATGTTCAGGATAAACAAGTTCATCTTATGAACTCCCACTCAGATAGACATCCCTCTAGTCATCTAAGTGATTACATGATCCGAGTCAACTAGGCCGTGTCCGATCATCACGTGAGACGGACTAGTCAACATCGGTGAACATCTTCATGTTGATCGTATCTACCATACGACTCATGCTCGACCTTTTGGTCTTCTGTGTTCCGAGGCCATGTCTGTACATGCTAGGCTCGTCAAGTTCACCTAAGTGTTTTGCATGTGTTCCGAGGCCATGTCTGTACATGCTAGGCTCGTCAACACCCGTTGTATTCGAACGTAAGAATCTATCACACCCGATCATCACGTGGTGCTTCGAAACGACGAACTTTAGCAACGGTGCACAGTTAGGGGGAACACTTTCTTGAAATTTTAATGAGAGATCATCTTATTTACTACCGTCGTTCTAAGCAAATAAGATGTAAAAACATGATAAACATCACATTCAATCAAATAGTGACATGATATGGCCAATATCACTTTGCTCCTTTTGATCTCCATCTTCGGGGCTCCATGATCATCATCGTCACCGGCATGACTGTTGGGGAACGTTGCAGAAAACAAAAATTTTCCTACGGTTTCACCAAGATCCATCTATGAGTTCATCTAGCAACGGGTGATCGGATGCATCTACATACCTTTGTAGATCGTGAGCGGAAGCGTTCAAAGAACGGGGATGAGGTAGTGGTACTCGACGTGATCCAAATCACCGATGACCAAGCGCCGAACGGACGACACCTCCGCGTTCAACACACGTACGGAGCGGATGACGTCTCCTCCTTCTTGATCCAGCAAGGGGGAAGGAGAGGTTGATGAAGATCCAGCAGCATGACGGCGTGGTGGTGGATGCAGGGCGTCACAGCAGCAGGGCTTCACCGTATACTACGCGAGGGAGAGGTGTAGCAGGGGAGAGGGAGGCCCCAGAACTCAGGTATGATGAAAGGCCTCCTTCCCTCACTATATATAGGGGTGCCAAGGGGGGGGGCACCGGCCCTAGGAGATCCAATCTCCTAGGGGGCGGCGGCCAAGGGAGGTTTCCCTCCCCCCCAAGGCACCTAGGGGTTGCCTTCCACATGTGGGACTCTTTCCCTTGGAACCCTAGGCGCATGGGCCTTCTTGGGGCTGGTGCCATTGGCCCATGTAGGCCAAGGCGCACCCCTTAGGGCCCATGTGCCCCCCCCGGGACAGGTGGCCCCACCCGGTGGGCCCCCGGGACCCTTCCGGTGGTCCCGGTACAATACCGGTGACCCCGAAACTTGTCCCGATGGCTGAAACAGCACTTCCTATATATAATTCTTTACCTCCGGACCATTCCGGAACTCCTCGTGACGTCCGGGATCTCATCCGGGACTCCGAACAACATTCGGGCAACTGCATATTCATATTCATACAACCCTAGCGTCACCGAACCTTAAGTGTGTAGACCCTACGGGTTCGGGAGACATGTAGACATGACCGAGACAGCTCTCGGGCAATAACCAACAGCGGGATCTGGATACCCATGTTGGCTCCCACATGCTCCATGATGATCTCATCGGATGAACCACGATGTCGAGGATTCACGCAACCCCGTATACAATTCCCTTTGTTAATCGGTATGTTACTTGCCCGAGATTCGATCGTCGGTATCCCGATACCTCGTTCAATCTCGTTACCGGCAAGTCACTTTACTCGTACCGCAACGCATGATCCCGTGACCAGACACTTGGTCACTTTGAGCTCATAATGATGATGCATTACCGAGTGGGCCCGGTGATACCTCTCCGTCATACGGAGTGACAAATCCCAGTCTTGATCCATGTCAACCCAACAGACACTTTCGGAGATACCCGTAGCATACCTTTATAGTCACCCAGTTACGTTGTGACGTTTGGTACACCCAAAGCACTCCTACGGTATCCGGGAGTTACATGATCTCATGGTCTAAGGAAAAGGATACTCGACATTGGAAAAACTCTAGCAAACGAACTATACGATCTTGTGCTATGTTTAGGATTGGGTCTTGTCCATCACATCATTCTCGTAATGATGTGATCTTGTTATCAATGACATCCAATGTCCATAGTCAGGAAACCATGACTATCTGTTGATCAACGAGCTAGTCAACTAGAGGCTTACTAGGGACATGTTGGTGTCTATTATTCACACATGTATTACGATTTCCGGATAACACAATTATAGCATGAATAAAGACAATTATCATGAACAAGGAAATATAATAATAATGCTTTTATTATTGCCTCTAGGGAATATTTCCAATAGTCTCCCACTTGCACTAGAGTCAATAATCTAGTTACATTGTGATGAATCGGACACCCATGGAATTCTGGCGTTGATCATGTTTTGCTCTAGGGAGAGGTTTAGTCAACGGATCTGCTACATTCAGGTCCGTATGTACTTTACAAATATCTATGTCTCCATCTTGAACATTTTCACGAATGGAGTTGAAGCGACGCTTGATGTGCCTTGCCTTCTTGTGAAACCTGGGCTCCTTGGCAAGTGCAATAGCTCCAGTGTTGTCACAGAAGAGTTTGATTGGCCCCGACGCATTGGGTATGACTCCGAGGTCGTTGATGAACTCCTTCACCCAAATTGCTTCATGTGCTGCCTCCGAGGCTGCCATGTACTCCGCTTCACATGTAGATCCCGCCACGACGCTCTGCTTGCAACTGCACCAGCTTACTGCCCCACCATTCAAAATATACACGTATCCGGTTTGTGACTTAGAGTCATCCAGATCTGTGTCGAAGCTAGCGTCGACGTAACCCTTTACGACGAGCTCTTCGTCACCTCCATAAACGAGAAACATTTCCTTAGTCCTTTTCAGGTACTTCAGGATATTCTTGACCGATGTCCAGTGTTCCTTGCCGGGATTACTTTGGTACCTTCCTACCAAACTTACGGCAAGGTTTACAACAGGTCTGGTACACAGCATGGCATACATAATAGAACCTATGGCTGAGGCATAGGGGATGACACTCATCTCTTCTATATCTTCTGTCGTGGTCGGACATTGAGCTGAGCTCAATTTCATACCTTGTAGCACAGGCAAGAACCCTTTCTTGGACTGATCCATATTGAACTTCTTCAATATCTTATCAAGGTATGTGCTTTGTGAAAGACCTATGAGGCGTCTTGATCTATCTCTATAGATCTTGATGCCTAATATATAAGCAGCTTCTCCAAGGTCCTTCATTGAAAAACTCTTATTCAAGTAGGCCTTAATGTTGTCCAAGAGTTCTATATCATTTCCCATCAAAAGTATGTCATCTACATATAGTCTAGAAATGCTACAGAGCTCCCACTCACTTTCTTGTAAACGCGGGCTTCTCCATAAGTCTGTGTAAACCCAAACGCTTTGATCATCTCATCAAAGCGAATGTTCCAACTCCGAGATGCTTGCACCAGCCCATAAATCGAGCGTTGGAGCTTGCACACCTTGTTAGCATTCTTGGGATCGACAAAACCTTCCGGCTGCATCATATACAATTCTTCCTTAAGGAAACCATTAAGGAATGCCGTTTTGACGTCCATTTGCCATATCTCATAATCATAGTATGTGGCAATTGCTAACATGGTTCGGACGGACTTCAGCTTCCCTACCGGTGACAAAGTCTCATCGTAGTCAACCCCTTGAACTTGTCGATAACCCTTAGCGACAAGCCGAGCTTTATAGATGGTCACATTACCATCCGCGTCTGTCTTCCTCTTAAAGATCCATTTATTTTCTATTGCTCGCCGATCATCGGGCAAGTCAGTCAAAGTCCATACTTCGTTTTCATACATGGATCCTATCTCGGATTTCATGGCTTCCAGTCATTTGTCGGAATCCGGGTCCGCCATCGCTTCTTCATAGTTCGAAGGTTCACCGTTTGTCTAACAACATGATTTCCAAGACAGGGTTGCCGTACCACTCTCGTGCGGAACATGTCCTTGTGGACCTACAAATTTCAGCAGGAGCTTGATCAGAAGTATCTTGATCATCATCATTAACTTCCTCTCTAGTCGGTGCAGGCACCTCAGGAACATTTTCTTCAGTTGCGCCCTTTTCCGGTTAAAGAGGTAATACTTCATCAAGTTCTACTTTCCTCCCACTTACTTCTTTTGAGAGAAACTCTTTCTCTAGAAAGTATCCATTCTTGGCAACAAAGATCTTTCCTTCGGATCTGAGGTAGAAGGTATACCCAATAATTTCTTTAGGGTATCCTATGAAGATGCATTTTTCTGACTTGGGTTCGAGCTTCTCAGGTTGAAGTTTCTTGACATAAGCATCGCATCCCCAAACTTTTAGAAACGACAGCTTAGGTTTCTTCCCAAACCATAATTCAAACGGTGTTGTCTCAACGGATTTCGACGGAGCCCTATTTAAAGTGAATGCGGCAGTCTCTAAAGCATAGCCCCAAAAAGATAGCGGTAAATCGGTAAGAGACATCATAGATCGCACCATATCTAATAGAGTGCGATTACGACGTTCGGACACGCCATTACGCTGAGGTGTTCCAGGCGGCGTGAGTTGTGAAACTATTCCACATTTTCTTAAGTGTGTGCCAAATTCGTGACTCAAGTATTCTCCTCCACGATCTGATCGCATAAACTTGATTTTTCTGTCAAGTTGATTTTCAACCTCACTCTGAAATTCCTTGAACTTTTCAAAGGTCTCACACTTGTGTTTCATTAAGTAGATATACCCATATCTACTCAAGTCATCAGTGAGGGTGAGAACATAACGATATCCTCCGCGAGCCTCGGCACTCATTGGGCCGCACACATCAGTATGTATGATTTCCAATAAGTTGGTTGCTCGCTCCATTGTTCCGGAGAACAGAGTCTTGGTCATTTTACCCATGAGGCATGGTTCGCACGTGTCAAATGATTCATAATCAAGAGACTCTAAAAGTCCATCTGCATGGAGCTTCTTCATGCGTTTGACACCTATGTGACCAAGGCGGCAGTGCCACAAGTATGTGGGACCATCATTATCAACCTTAAATCTTTTGGTTTTCACACTATGAACATGTGTAGTATTACGCTCGAGAAAGAATAAACCATTCACCATCGGAGCATGACCATAAAACATATCTCTCATATAAATAGAACAACCGTTATTCTCGGATTTAAATGAGTAGCCATCTCGAATTAAACGAGATCCCGATACAATGTTCATACTCAAACTTGGCACTAAATAACAATTATTGAGGTTCAAAACTAATCCCGTAGGTAAGTGTAGAGGCAGCGTGCCGACGGCGATCACATTGACCTTGGAACCATTCCCGACGCGCATCGTCACCTCGTCCTTTGCCAGTTTCCGCTTATTCCGCAGCTCCTGCTTTGAGTTACAAATGTGAGCAACTGCACCGGTATCAAATACCCAAGAGCTACTACGAGTGCTGGTAAGGTACACATCAATTACATGTATATCACATATACCTTTTGTTTTGCCGGCCTTCTTGTCCGCTAAGTATTTGGGGCAGTTCCGCTTCCAGTGACCACTTCCTTTGCAATAAAAGCACTCAGTCTCGGGCTTGGGTCCATTCTTTGGCTTCTTCCCGACAGCTTGCTTGCCAGGCGCGGCAACTCCCTTGCCGTCCTTCTTGAAGTTCTTCTTACCCTTGCCTTTCTTGAACTTAGTGGTTTTATTCACCATCAACACTTGATGTTCCTTTTTGACTTCTACCTCTACTGACTTTAGCATAGCAAATAATTCAGGAATGGTCTTTTCCATCCCCTGCATATTGAAGTTCATCACAAAGCTCTTGTAGCTCGGTGGTAGCGATTGGAGTATTCTGTCAATGACCGTGTCATCTGGGAGATTAACTCCCAGCTGAGTCAAGCGGTTATGTAACCCAGACATAGTGAGTATGTGCTCACTGACAGAACTATTTTCCTCCATCTTACAGCTGAAGAATTTGTCGGAGACTTCATATCTCTCGACCCGGGCATGAGCTCGGAAAACCATTTTCAGCTCTTCGAACATCTCATATGCTCCATGTCTCTCAAAACGCTTTTGGAGCCCCGGCTCTAAACTGTAAAGCATGCCGCACTGAACGAGGGAGTAGTCATCGGCACGTGTCTGCCAAGCGTTCATAACGTCTTGGTTCTGTGGGACGGGTGCGTCACCTAGCGGTGCTTGTAGGACATAATCTTTCTTGGCAGCTATGAGGATGATCCTCAGGTTCCGGACCCAGTCCGTGTAGTTGCTGCCATCGTCTTTCAGCTTGGTTTTCTCTAGGAACGCGTTGAAGTTGAGGACTACGTTGGCCATTTGATCTACAAGACATATTGTAAATATTTTAGACTAAGTTCATGATAATTAAGTTCATCTAATCAAATTATTTAATGAACTCCCACTTAGATAGACATCCATCTTCTAGTCATCTAAGTATAACATGATCCGAGTCAACTAGGCCGTGTCCGATCATCACGTGAGACGGACTAATCAACTTCGGTGAACATCTTCATGTTGATCGTATCTTCTATACGACTCATGCTCGACCTTTCGGTCTTCTGTGTTCCGAGGCCATGTCTATACACATGCTAGGCTCGTCAAGTCAACCTAAGTGTTTGCATGTGTAAATCTGTCTTACACCCGTTGTATGTGAACGTTGGAATCTATCACACCCGATCATTACGTGGTGCTTAGAAACGAACGAACTGTCGCAACGGTGCACAGTTAGGGGGAACACTTCTTGAAATTATTATGAGGGATCATCTTACTTACTACCGTCGTTCTAAGTAAACAAGATGCAAAATATGATAAACATCACATGCAATCAAATAATAATAGTGACATGATATGGCCAATATCACATAGCTCCTTTGATCTCCATCTTGGGGCTCCATGATCATCTTGTCACCGGCTTGACACCATGATCTCCATCATCATGATCTCCATCATCGTGTCTCCATGAAGTTGCTCGCCAACTATTACTTCTACTACTATGGCTAACGCGTTTAGCAATAAAGTAAAGTAATTTACATGGCGTTTCTCAATGACACGCAGGTCATACAAAAAATAAAGACAACTTCTATGGCTCCTGCCGGTTGTCATACTCATCGACATGCAAGTCGTGATTCCTATTACAATAGCATGAACATCACATATATCTCATTCATCATTCATCACAACTTTGGCCATATCATATCACAAAGCACTTGCTGCAAAAACAAGTTAGACGTCCTCTAATTGTTGTTGCATACGTGGCTGAATAGGGTTCTAGCAAGAACGTTTTCTTACCTACGTGAAAGCCACAACGTGATTTGTCAACTTCTATTTACCCTTCATAAGGACCCTTTTCATCGAATCCGCTCCAACTAAAGTGGGAGAGACAGACACCCGCCAGCCACCTTATGCATCTAGTGCATGTTAGTCGGTGGAACCGGTCTCACGTAAGCGTACGTGTAAGGTTGGTCCGGGCCGCTTCATCCCACAATACCGCTGAAGCAAGATAAGACTAGTAGCGGCAAGAAAGTTGACAACATCTATGCCCACAACAAATTGTGTTCTACTCGTGCATAAAGAACTACGCATAGATCTAGCTCATGATGCCACTGTTGGGGGACGTTGCAGAAAACAAAAATTTTCCTACGGTTTCACCAAGATCCATCTATGAGTTCATCTAGCAACGAGTGATCGGATGCATCTACATACCTTTGTAGATCGCGAGTGGAAGCGTTTAAAGAACGGGGATGAGGTAGTGGTACTCGACGTGATCCAAATCACGGATGACCAAGCGCCGAACGGACGGCACCTCCGCGTTCAACACACGTACGGAGCAGATGACGTCTCCTCCTTCTTGATCCAGCAAGGGGGAAGGAGAGGTTGATGAAGATCCAGCAGCACGACGGCGTGGTGGTGGATGCAGGGCGTCACAGCAGCAGGGCTTCGCCGTATACTACGCGAGGGAGAGGTGTAGCAGGGGAGAGGGAGGCGCCAGAACTCAGGTATGATGAAAGGCCTCCTTCCCTCACTATATATAGGGGTGCCAAGGGGGGGGGCGCCGGCCCTAGGAGATCCAATCTCCTAGGGGGCAGCGGCCAAGGGAGGTTTCCCTCCCCCCCAAGGCACGTAGGGGTTGCCTTCCACATGTGGGACTCTTTCCCTTGGAACCCTAGGCGCATGGGCCTTCTTGGGGCTGGTGCCCTTGGCCCATGTAGGCCAAGGCGCACCCCTTAGGGCCCATGTGCCCCCCCGGGACAGGTGGCCCCACCCGGTGGGCCCCCGGGACCCTTCCGGTGGTCCCGGTACAATACCGGTGACCCCGAAACTTGTCCCGATGGCTGAAACAGCACTTCCTATATATAATTCTTTACCTCCGGACCATTCCGGAACTCCTCGTGACGTCTGGGATCTCATCCGGGACTCCGAACAACATTCGGGCAACTGCATATTCATATTCATACAACCCTAGCGTCACCGAACCTTAAGTGTGTAGACCCTACGGGTTCGGGAGACATGTAGACATGACCGAGACAGCTCTCGGGCAATAACCAACAGCGGGATCTGGATACCCATGTTGGCTCCCACATGCTCCATGATGATCTCATCGGATGAACCACGATGTCGAGGATTCACGCAACCCCGTATACAATTCCCTTTGTCAATCGGTATGTTACTTGCCCGAGATTCGATCATCGGTATCCCAATACCTCGTTCAATCTCGTTACCAGCAAGTCACTTTACTCGTACCGCAACGCATGATCCCGTGACCAGACACTTGGTCACTTTGAGCTCATAATGATGATGCATTACCGAGTGGGCCCAGTGATACCTCTCCGTCATACGGAGTGACAAATCCCAGTCTTGATCCATGTCAACCCAATAGACACTTTCGGAGATACGCGTAGCATACCTTTATAGTCACCCAGTTACGTTGTGACGTTTGGTACACCCAAATCACTCCTACGGTATCCGGGAGTTACACGATCTCATGGTCTAAGGAAAAGGATACTCGACATTGGAAAAACTCTAGCAAACGAACTATACGATCTTGTGCTATGTTTAGGATTGGGTCTTGTCCATCACATCATTCTCGTTATCAATGACATCCAACGTCCATAGTCAGGAAACCAAGACTATCTGTTGATCAACGAGCTAGTCAACTAGAGGCTTACTAGGGACATGTTGGTGTCTATTATTCACACATGTATTACGATTTCCGGATAACACAATTATAGCATGAATAAAGACAATTATCATGAACAAGGAAATATAATAATAATGCTTTTATTATTGCCTCTAGGGCATATTTCCAATAATGACACCATGATCTCCATCATCATGATCTCCATCATCGTGTCTTCATGAGTTGTCTCGCCAACTATTACTTCTACTACTACAGCTAACGGTTAGCAATAAACTAAAGTAATTACATGACATTTATATTGACATGTAGGTCATAAATAAATAAAGACAACTCCTATGGCTCCTGCCGGTTGTCATATTCATCGACATGCAAGTCGTGATTCCTATTACAAGAACATGATCAATCTCATACATCACATATCATTCAACACATTCTTCTTGGCCATATCACATCACATAGCATACCCTGCAAAAACAAGTTAGACGTCCTCTAATTGTTGTTTGCATGTTTTACGTGGCTGCTATGGGTTTCTAGCAAGAACGTTTCTTACCTACGCAAAAACCACAACGTGATATGCCAATTGCTATTTACCCTTCATAAGGACCCTTTTCATCGAATCCGATCCGACTAAAGTGGGAGAGAGAGACACCCGCCAGCCACCTTATGCAACTAGTGCATGTCAGTCGGTGGAACCGGTCTCACATAAGCGTACGTGTAAGGTTGGTCCGGGCCGCTTCATCCCACGATGCCGCCGAATCAAGATAAGACTAGTAACGGCAAGCATATTGAACAAAATCAACGCCCACAACTACTTTGTGTTCTACTCGTGCATAGAATCTACGCAATAGACCTAGCTCATGATGCCACTATTGGGGAACGTAGCAGAAATTCAAAATTTTCCTACGTATCACCAAGATCCATCTATGGAGAAACTAGCAACGAGGGGAAGGAGAGTGCATCTACATACCCTTGTAGATCGCTAAGCGGAAGCGTTCAAGTGAACAGGGTTGATGGAGTCGTACTCGTCGTGATTCAAATCATCGGAGATCCTAGTGCCGAATGGACGGCACCTCCGCGTTCAACACACGTATAGCCCGATGACGTCTCCCATGCCTTGATCCAGCAAGGAGAGAGGGAGAGGTTGAGGAAGACTCCATCCAGCAGCAGCACAACGGCGTGGTGGTGGTGGAGCAGCGTGGCAATCCTGCAGGGCTTCGCCAAGCACCGCGGGAGAGGAGAAAGGAGAGATGCAGGGCTGCGCCAAGGAGAGATCGAATCGCGTATGTTGGGCAGCCCCAACCCCCACTATTTATATGAGGAAGTGAGGAGGGTGCGCCCCCTCTAGGGTTCCCACCCCTAGGGGGGCGGTGATGGAGTCATGTACCTAGGGTAGGGTCACAGACCTGATCTAAGTACCCTGCCCAAGGACATCCTTAGAAGAGATCACCTTCCAGTCGACCTACGAGGGACTCACTCGACTGACTTGAAGGACTCGACCACGAAGACTCACTCGACCACCAGAAGGTCAAGAGGCACTCTGCACTGCAACGGTCTGTAATTAAGTAGACTTTATGATAGTAAAGACACTTTATGTGGGGCGTTACCAGTAACGCCCCGGACTTAACGCACCTTAAACCCTCTCCTACGTGGGCTGGCTGGGGTCCTGGCGCACTCTATATAAGCCACCCCCCTCCACAGGTAGAAGGGTTCGGCACCTTGTAATCCATATACACATAATCCACTCGACCGCCTCCGGGCTCCGAGACGTAGGGCTTTTACTTCCTCCGAGAAGGGCCTGAACTCGTACATCTCTTGTGTTTACAACCTCTCCATAGCTAGGACCTTGCCTCTCCATACCTAACCCCCACTCTACTGTCAGACTTAGATCCACGACAGTTGGCGCCCACCGTGGGGCGGGTGTTTTAGCGATTTTGTGGAGAAGTTGCGATTCTTCCGAGTACTTTCATCATGGTAGCTGCTGGAGTTTTGGTCGAGGGTCGAGAGATTCGTCTCGGTGCCTTCACCTTCATCGCCGACGACTCCGCCTGGCTCCAGGAGGCTCCACTCGACGTCGATGCGCTCCCCGTCCGCGGTGCGACGCATTTTCGCGCATGTGTCCGTGGCGTTCTGTTGCGGCAACCGTCGACCCCATATCGGTCGACTCCCCTATCGACCACCCTCCCGGTCTCCCGCCAGCGCAAGCGCTCGGGTCGGTCGAGGCTTCAGCGGTGGGTGAGACACGCGGTGGCTCGCCAGACGGCCACCACCCAAGTTGCGGCAATCGAGCCTGACGAATCTCTCTACGGCCTGTTCGATCTGTCGACTGGCTCCGTAGAGACTGCATCCGAATGCGATAGCAGTGATCCAGCGGCAGAAATCTTGATGGTCGACGGGCCTCGCAGCCCCCCTGGCTTCGCCCGTGATGGTGGGGCAGGCGACGGAGGCGACCCCGCACGAGACCACGAAGAGTACCATCCCGAGCCACTCGACTCTCTGCAAAGAGAAGAACTTCGCCGCAGGAACATGGATGCCCTGCATACTCCCATCGCAGGAGAAACCCCCGAGGCTCGCGCCTTGGAGGAGGCACGTTTGGCCAATTTGGCCGAACGCGCTCGCCTGGAGAATCTTCAGCGAGCACTCGACGAGCGCGCGCGGCAACGAGTTCCCGACGCCAGTCGACGTCAACTCTTCCCGCCGACTCAGGTATATCGAACCCCAATCCAGAATTTAGCAGCTGCGACCCGTATAGCAGAGTCCATCCAGCCCTCTCAGTCGGAAGCTGGCAGAGGCTTGATGCAGATCAGGGATCTGCTCCGGGCAGCAGGAGATCAGAATTCAGCCGTGTCGCAGTCGCGCAACAGAATTCACAGTCGATCCGTCACTGTGAATACAGTTCAGTCGGCTCACAGTCCCAGATCGCCTCCGCGGCGTGAAGGGCGCGAGAATCGGTGATACCAATATGGAGACCGACACGACCGAGATGATAGGCGTCGAGTGCCCACTTCCCCTCTGAGGGGTGGGTCTTACGCTCCTCGGCAGCAAGATGACAGACGTCAGCTCAGTGCGGGGCGAAGAGTTCCAGTCGACCCCAGAGAACCAGGCTTCGACGCGCGATCCATTATCGTGCAAGGCTTGGTCGACCGGAACAGAGCCCATCGAGGTGGACTCGACAGAGATGCGCCCACGAGCAGTCGAGTGCACGTTTCTGGTCCGGAATGTTTCAGCAGAGCTATCAGAGCCGCAGTGATTCCTCCCAATTTCAGGTTGGCAACAGGAGTCAGCAAGTTCACTGGTGAGTCTAAGCCTGAAACTTGGCTTGAGGACTACCGAGTGGCAGTTCAGATTGGTGGTGGGAATGACGAGGTGGCCATGAAGCATTTGCCCCTCATGTTGGAAGGTTCTGCCAGAGCGTGGTTGAATCAGTTACCTCCTAGTAGCATTTACACTTGGGAAGACCTGTCCCGAGTGTTCGTCAGAACGTTTGAAGGAACTTGTAAGCGACCGGCTGGATTGACGGAGCTGCAAGTCTGTGTGCAGAAGACCAATGAGACCCTCAGGGAGTATATTCAGAGATGGATCACTTTGCACCATACTGTGGAGAATGTGTCTGATCATCAGGCAGTCTGCGCCTTCAAGGATGGTGTCAAGAACAGAGAATTGAGTTTGAAATTTGGTCGAACCGGAGACATGACCTTGAGCCGGATGATGGAAATTGCTACCAAGTACGCCAACGGTGAAGAATAAGACCGACTCCGAAGCGGTAAGCACAAGCCGAGTCAGTCGGAGAAGGGAAACACCAGTCGGAAACAGAAGCGGAAGGCTAAACCGGCAGCTCCTGGAGAGGCTCTGGCCGTGACTCAGGGAAAGTTTAAAGGGAAACCAAAAGGATCCTGGAACCCTAAGAAG
Source organism: Triticum dicoccoides (assembly GCF_002162155.2). Classification (NCBI taxonomy): domain Eukaryota; kingdom Viridiplantae; phylum Streptophyta; class Magnoliopsida; order Poales; family Poaceae; genus Triticum; species Triticum dicoccoides. The sequence continues at coordinate 773,260,086 of NC_041382.1, forward strand.
GTAAAGGATAAAGAAGGGAACTATGTGATGGATATGCCGTGTCACATCCACACGAAGAAAGACGAAGAGGGGAATATCATTTACCCAAAGCATACCACTCGCCAATGTCGACTCCTGATCCAGCAGTTTCAAGGGAAACAGTCTAAGGACAAGGAAAAGGAGTCGGACAAGGCCGAAGATAAGGAGGACAGTGAGGAAGGATATCCGCATATCAACTCCACTCTGATGATCTTTGCAGATGTGGAAAGCAAGAGTCGATTGAAAGTCATTAACCGCGAGGTGAACATGGTTACCCCAGCAAAAGCAAATTATCTGAGATGGTCCCAAACACCCATCACATTCGACCAATCTGATCACCCGACTCATATTGCCACCCCTGGGAGGCAAGCTTTGGTGGTCGATCCAGTCGTCGAAGGCACTCGACTGACAAAAGTGCTGATGGACGGTGGTAGCGGGCTGAATTTGTTGTATGCAGACACACTGAAAGGAATGGGCATTCCGATGTCCCGACTGAGCACCAGTAACATGAGCTTTCATGGAGTTATACCAGGGAAGAAAGCCGAGTCACTCGGCCAAATAGCTCTGGACGTGGTGTTTGGTGATTCGAAACATTTTCGCAAAGAGAAGTTGACGTTTGAGGTCGTGGATTTTCAGAGTGCATATCATGCCATTTTGGGGAGACCAGCTTATGCACGGTTCATGGCTCGACCGTGTTACGTGTACCTCAAATTGAAGATGCCCGGCCCCAAAGGAGTGATCACTGTCACCGGTGATCGGAAAAAGGCAGAAGAGTGCTTTCAGAAGGGCTCAAAGATTGCTGATTCCCAGGTGACAACGGTCGAGTTTGAAGAATACAAGCAAAACGCAGATCCGAGTGATTTGCTGCGATCCAAGAAACCCGCCACAGAATCTGCATTTCAGTCGTCCGGTGAGACGAAACCTGTTCACATTCACCCGACCGACCCCGATGCAGCCCTGACCCACATCTCCACAACACTCGACCCGAAATAGGAAGAAGCGCTCATCCAGTTCCTCCGTGAGAACTGGGACATTTTTGCATGGAAGCCCGCTGACATGCCAGGTGTTCCCAGGGGACTGGCTGAGCATCGCCTAAGAGTCGACTCATCAGCAAAACCAGTCAAAGAGCATCTTCGGCGGTCCGCCGTCCAGAAGAGAAAAGCCATTGGTGAGGAAGTGGCTCGACTGTTGGCGGCAGGATTTATCCGAGAGATATACCACTCCGAGTGGCTCGCTAATGTCGTCATGGTTCCTAAGAAGGACAAATCGCTCCGAATGTGCATTGATTTCAAGCACATCAACCGGGCCTGCCCGAAAGATCATTTTCCTCTCCCTCGCATAGATCAAATTGTTGACTCGACCGCGGGATGCGAGAGATTGTCTTTTCTAGACGCCTACTCCGGGTACCACCAGATCCGTCTGTACGGACCCGACGAGGTAAAAACAGCTTTCATCACTCCATTCGGGTGCTTCTGCTATATCACCATGCCATTCGGCCTCAAGAATGCCGGAGCCACATTTATGCGAATGATTCAGAAGTGTCTACTCACTCAAATCAGTCGGAATGTGGAAGCGTATATGGATGATATCGTCGTCAAGTCACGAAAAGGTTCCGACCTGCTCGCCGACCTCGTCGAAACATTTGCCAACCTCAGAAGGTATGATATCAAGCTCAATCCATCAAAGTGCACATTCGGAGTTCCTGGTGGCAAGTTACTCGGTTTTCTCGTTTCCGAGCGAGGGATCGACGCTAATCCAGAAAAGATCGACACTATTCTCCGAATGAAACGCCCTGTGTGAGTGCACGATGTCCAGAAGCTTACTGGATGCTTGGCCGCATTAAGTCGATTCATCTCACGACTCGGTGAAAAGGCATTGCCTCTTTACCGACTGATGAAGAAGGTAGACAAGTTCGAGTGGACTCCATAAGCTGATGCAGCGTTTGCCGAGCTAAAAGCGCTGCTCTCCACCCAGCCGGTGCTTGCTGCTCCAATCAGCAAAGAGCCTCTGTTGCTTTATATCGCAGCCACAGGACAAGTCGTCAGTACAGTGCTTACGGTCGAGCGGGAAGAGGAAGGAAAAGCTTTCAAAGTTCAGCGCCCAGTGTATTATTTGTCTGAAGTCTTGACTCCATCCAAGCAGAGATATCCTCATTATCAGAAGCTTGTGTATGGAATATACATGACCACAAAGAAGGTTGCTCATTATTTCTCTGATCATTCCATCGCAGTCGTCAGCGATGCTCCACTATCAGAGATTTTGCACAACAGAGATGCAACTGGTCAGGTGGCGAAATGGGCGATTGAACTTCTTCCCCTTGATATCAAGTTTGAGGCAAAGAAAGCCATTAAGTCCCAGGCAATAGCAGATTTCCTCGCCGAGTGGATTGAACAGCAGCAGCCGACTGAAGTTCACTCGGAGCATTGGACCATGTTTTTTGATGGTTCTAAGATGTTGAATGGTTCTGGTGCTGGGGTTGTCCTGGTTTCCCCCAGAGGATATAAGCTCAGATATGTGCTCCAGATTCACTTTGATTCCTCCAACAATGAGGCAGAGTATGAGGCCCTCTTATATGGATTGCGCATGGCCATTTCACTCGGCGTCCGTCGCCTGATGGTCTATGGCGACTCAGATTTAGTGGTCAACCAAGTGATGAAGGAGTGGGACGTGAGAAGCCCAGCCATGACTGGATACTGCAGTGCAGTGAGGAAGCTGGAAAAGAAGTTCGAGGGGTTGGAGCTCCATCATATACCCCGACTGAAAAATCAAGCAGCTGATGATTTAGCAAAGATAGGTTCCAAGAGAGGGGCCATTCCGAGTGGTGTGTTCTTGGAGCATATACACACTCCGTCAGTCAAAGAAGACCCTTTCACCGAAGAAGCTCCACAGCCCAAGAGTGCCACAGATCCGACTGAGGTTGAGGTCCCAGCAGTAGTTGACTTGGTCATGGAGGTCTTGGTGGTCATTCCCGACTGGACAGTTCCGTATATCGCGTATATCCTGAGAAAAGAGCTCCCAGAGGATGAGGAAGAGGCTCGACAGATCGTCCGTCGATCTAAAGCCTTTACCGTAATCAAAGGACAGCTGTATAGAGAAAGCGCGACTGGAGTTGGTCAGAAGTGCATAACACCAGAAGAAGGTCGAATCATCCTTAATGATATCCACTCGGGAACCTGTGGTCATCACGCGTCCTCTCAGACCATCGTGGCCAAAGCATACCGAGCCGGATTTTACTGGCCAAAGGCGAATGAGATGGCAAAGGAAATAGTGGATAAGTGCGAGGGATGTCAGTTCTACTCTAATATGTCGCACAAGCCTGCATCAGCTCTGAAGACCATTCCACTCGTCTGGCCTTTCGCAGTATGGGGGTTGGACATGGTCGGTCCTTTGAGAACAGGGCGAAGTGGCTTCACGCATGTACTGGTGGCAGTCGACAAGTTCACCAAGTGGATTGAGGCTAAACCAATCAATAACCTTGACGCCGGTACTGTTGTTAGCTTCATCAGGGAACTGATATTCAGATATGGAGTCCCGCACAGCATCATTACGGATAATGGGTCGAACTTTGACTCGGAGGAATTCAGGGAGTTCTGCAACTCTCAAGGCACACGAGTCGACTACGCTTCGGTCGCCCATCCGCAGACGAATGGACAAGCAGAGCGAGCCAATGGCCTGATTCTCAAGGGATTGAAACCCCGACTGATGCGTGATCTCAAGCATGCAGCTGGAGCTTGGGTCGACGAACTTCCTTCGGTGCTTTGGGGACTGCGGACCACACCTAATCGGTCGACCGGAAGAACTCCATTCTTCTTGGTCTATGGAGCTGAAGCAGTCTTGCCGAGTGATCTTCTCCACAATGCTCCTCGAGTTGAGATCTACAACGAAGCAGAAGCTGAACAAGCGCGGCAGGACGCAGTCGACCTTTTAGAGGAAGAAAGGGATGGCTCTGATCCGATCGACCATCTACCAACAAGATTTGCGTCGTTTCCACGCCAGAAATGTGAGGGGTCGAGCCTTCCAGGAAGGAGATTTAGTTCTCCGAGTGGATCAGAAGAAACCACACAAGCTTGCTCCTTCTTGGGAAGGACCCTTCATCATCACCAAAGTTCTCCACAACGGGGCGTACCGTCTTTACAACATCGAACATAATATCGACGAGCCCCGAGCTTGGAACGCAGAACTACTCCGCCCATTCTACACTTAAGTTTATCACTCGGATGAGTTGCAATAAAGTACTTCTGTAGTTCATGGATCTCAAAATAATAGTGTCATAGTTCCTCCATAATTTTTGTCACTTTTTATTTTGTCCAATAAAATTTTCCCCTCAGTGGGTGACTTAGCCGCGAATCCGTTTCGCCTAAGTTTGTAAAAATCCTACCGAGTGGTGAGCCAGGCTCCCACTCGGAGGCTTAGCTGCGAATCCGTTTCGCCTAAGATTAAATAAAAATCCTACCGAGTGGTGAGACAGACTCCCACTCGGAGGCTTAGCTGCGAATCCGTTTCGCCTAAGATTAAATGAAAATCCTACCGAGTGGTAAGCCAGACTTCCACTCGGAGGCTTAGCTGCAGCCCAGTGCTCGCCTAAGTTATCAAAATCCTACCGAGTGAAGAGCAAACCTCTCACTCGGGGGCTTAGCTGCAGCCCAGTGCTCGCCTAAGATATAGAAATCCTACCGAGTGAAGAGCAAACCTCTCACTCGGGGGCTTAGCTGCAGCCCA
>NC_041382.1:773264876-773265351 GCF_002162155.2 Triticum dicoccoides
GCTGCAGCCAAGTGCTCGCCTAAGATATAAAAATCCTACCGAGTGAAGAGCAAACCTCTCACTCGGGGGCTTAGCTGCAGCCCAGTGCTCGCCTAAGATATAAAAAATCCTACCGAGTGAAGAGCAAACCTCTCACTCGGGGGCTTAGCTGCAGCCCAGTACTCGCCTAAGATATAAAAATCCTACCGAGTGAAGAGCAAACCTCTCACTCGGGGGCTTAGCTGCAGCCCAGTGCTCGCCTAAGATATAAAAATCCTACCGAGTGAAGAGCAAACCTCTCACTCGGGGGCTTAGCTGCAGCCCAGTGCTCGCCTAAGTGGATTAAGGAATAAGTCAACTGCGGTGAGCGTCTTGCTTGAACCTGCAAAAGACATTTCAAGCCAAAAGCAATCATATTCAAACATCAAATTCAAGTTCGGAACGACACCTAAAGGAACCGAAAGTGCTCAGGTGCTAAGCCTGTTAAGGTTTATCG
>NC_041382.1:773265379-773280611 GCF_002162155.2 Triticum dicoccoides
TATAGAAATCCTACCGAGTGAAGAGCAAACCTCTCACTCGGGGGCTTAGCTGCAGCCCAGTGCTCGCCTAAGATATAGAAATCCTACCGAGTGAAGAGCAAACCTCTCACTCGGGGGCTTAGCTGCAGTCCAAGTACTCGCCTAAGTTATGAAAATCCTACCGAGTGAAGAGCAAACCTCTCACTCGGAGGCTTAGCTGCAGCCCAGTGCTCGCCTAAGTCATCAAAATCCTACCGAGTGAAGAGCAAACCTCTCACTCGGGAGGCTTAGCTGCAGCCCAGCGCTCGCCTAAGTGGATTAAGGAATAAGTCGACTGCAGTGAGCATCTTGCTTTGAACCTGCAAAAGACATTTCGAGCCGAAAGCAATCATATTCAAACACCAAATTCAAGTTCAGATCGATACCTAAAGGAACCGAAAGTGCTCAGGAGCTAAGCCTGTTAAGGTTTATCGGTTACAACTCCACTCGGCATACCGAGGCAAATTTAAAGCGTCGAGCTTAGAAGAAGTTTTTTACCCCTCCCGTGGAGGGCTGGAAGGTGCAACAAACTCATCAAGATCAATTCCATCTGCGATCCGAGTGGCAGCAGCAAGGAAAGTTTCCATAAAGGACCTGAAGTCGTGTTTCTTGGTGTTGGCCACCCGGAGGGCAGCCAGCTTGTCTTCTCGCGCATCTTTGCAGTGGACTCGGGCCAGACACAGAGCAACATCTGCACCACACCGAGCCGAGGATTTTTTCCACTCCTGCACTCGACCAGGGACAGCGTTCAAACGAGCCATCAGCGACTCGAGGTCGTTCTGGAGTGTCTCCCCGGGCCAGAGCGTTGAGTCGATGCGAGATGTGGCGACCTTCAGCCTTGCAAGATAGTTCACGGCAGCTGCAACACGGGACTCCAGTCGGAAAACATTCATGGCAACATCGTCGTTCACCGGAGAATTGACGGGGTCAAGGTTTGGTTCCAGTCGGCTAATCTCTTCTTCAAAGTTTTGACAAAATTCTGCAAGGACGATCACAGAGTCAAGGCAATGGTCGAATGAAAAAGCCACAGTTGAAAATGATTGTTGAGCGTAAAGGTTTACCTTCAAGCATAAGAAACAGCTTCTTGGCAAGGCCACTCAGGAAGACCTCCAGGTCATTTTTCTTCCCAAGAACAGCTTTCAGAGTAGCATTTTCTTGCTCAAGTTTTGTGACTGAAGCTAACTTCTCGTCAACAAGCTTGATCTTCTCAGCCAGTTCAAGGTCTTTTTTCCTTTGGGCCTCCCTCACCTTACCTGCAAGTTACAGCAAGATCAGATTTTGAAACAAATGAAGGGAAAAAGCCGTCGTCGAGGTCTCACAAACATACCTTCGGTCTCCTCCTTCGCCTTCATCAGATTCTCCTGAACCAGCTTCAAATTCAGCTCGAGCTGAATGTGCTTGTTTTCCAGTTCAGTGTAGCGAGCCGCAAGGTCACAGGAGTTCTGCGAAGAACCAATCGACTAAATGTCAAAGATAATTCACTTCCGAGTGGAAAAGGAAAAATCATGCGTTTCTAAGACTACAGCCGAATACAAGCATTCGACCGTAGTCTCGGGGACTACACCCAGTGGGTGCACTCAGCGTGCCCCCACTAATCCTAGTGAAGACAGAGTCGACCAGTCGACCGGTTTGCGAAATCCAGTCGCCATAGTTGAATGATGGAAAGACTGAAGTTATAAAGCCTAAGGCCGACTGCCAGCAGTCGACCTTAGCCTTGGGGACTACACCCAGTGGGTGCACTCAGCGTGCCCCCACCGGTTTGCGAAATCCATTCGCCATAGTCGAATGACGGAAAGACTGAAGTTATAAAGCCTAAGGCCGACTGCCAGCAGTCGACCTTAGCCTTGGGGACTACACCCAGTGACTACACCCAGTGGGTGCACTCAGCGTGCCCCCACCGGTTTGCGAAATCCATTCGCCATAGTAGAATGACGGAAAGACTGAAGTTATAAAGTCTAAGGCCGACTGCCAGCAGTCGACCTTAGCCTTGGGGACTACACCCAGTGGGTGCTCAGCGTGCCCCCACCGGTTTGCGAAATCCATTCGCCATAGTCGAATGACGGAAAGACTGAAATTATAAAGCCTAAGGCCGACTGCCAGCAGTCGACCTTAGCCTTGGGGACTACACCCAGTGGGTGCACTCAGCGTGCCCCCACCGGTTTGCGAAATCCATTCGCCATAGTCGAATGACGGAAAGGCTGAAATTATAAAGCCTAAGGCCGACTGCCAGCAGTCGACCTTAGCCTTGGGGACTACACCCAGCGGGTGCACTCAGCGTGCCCCTGCTAACACGGAGTTTAAATCGACACACCCACTGGGTGACTACTATAAATTCTGGAAAGAAAAGTTTTTGATAGCATATCCTAACAGAACAAACGGTGGTCGACTGACCTGAACATTGCTTTGGAGGGCGGAACTGGCGTCGTAAGCTGCCTGGCTCGCATCCCGGATGGTCTTCAACTGCTCCATCATGATCCCTGCCTGGCGTATCGCCTCCTTCGCCGCGCCAGCTTGGTCCTCTGGGACGTGGTGCGTCGTGAAGAGGGAGGGCTGCAGAGCACTCGTCAGTGGATCTGCGAAGGACACAGTGTGTCGAGTGGTGTTCTCCTCCTCCGCGACCAGAGTCTCAGGCACCGTCACATCCTGGGGCACCCTGCTGGCAGACGCTTTCCTTCTCATTCTGTGCTTCAGCGGTTCCTCATCTTCATCATCATCAGGGAGAGTGATAATAACATTGGATGGAGCTACAGAAAAGAATCAGAATTAGAGATCATGAGTCAGTTGACTAGAAACGGTGTTAAGAGTATAGTACCAGGTTTTGAGGTTGCTGCGTCCTCCATCTCACGGTCGTCAGCCCGGGCTGAGGTCTCAGAAGTAGCAGCACTGCAACTCCAAAGAATCAGTCGACTAACTCCAGCGCCAACCAGAGATAAAGTTCACACAAAACAAGAAGACTTAAGCAACATGATTACCCTGATATGGTGGGGATGGACACCTTCATCTTCGGCAGGTGCTTGGTCGGCTTTGACGGGGCCGCCCTGGGCTGCTTCGACGCCTTTTCAGTCGGCGCCGGAGAGGTGGTCTGAGGGCGCTTGGTCGACTGCGTAACAGTCGCAATCCCCTCGCCGCGTTCAGTCGCAGGGTCATGGACAAGTTTCGACCGCCTTTCCGAGCGCGGTGGTGCGACCTCCTCCTCCTCCTCCTCTTCCTCGTCCTCATCGTCACCATCATCGTCGTCATCGTCATCATCATCATCCTCAGCGGCGTTCGAGTCCCACTCCTCCTCCTGGCTCTCGCCCCCGCTCGCTTCTCCCTCCTCGGTCGGAGCCTGTGCTCCATTGGGCATCGAGTACAGCTCAGTGAGGGCCTGATAGACATCAAGACAAAGATCCGTCGACTGATCGGCAGAGAAAACAGAAATAAATGCGACGAGAATACAATGGGAAGTGGAGCAGACATACCTTGTTTGGATCACTGTGGCGGTCGAGTGGAGGAATCCTTCTGGCTCCGCGAGGGTTATCCTTGTTCCCAGTAACAGCGGCCATCCACCTTTCCAGAGTGGCATCGTCGACTGTTTCTGGATTGACCCGAGTCACATCCTTAGTCCCGTAGTACAACCACATGTAATGGCTCCGGAACTGAAGGGGCTGGATACGACGCCTAAGGAAAACCTCCAGGAGATCCATACCCGTCACTCCATCCCGAACCAACTGAACTACACGCTCCATCAGCATCTTCACGTCAGCTTTCTCCTCCGGAATCACCTTCAGAGAGGAGGGATTGTTCACTCGGCCCATGGTGAACTGAGGGAGTCCACTCGACTGCCCCGGCGTCGACTGATCCTGGCAGTAGAACCAGGTCGACTGCCAGCCTCTGACTGACTCGGGAAATGTCATGGCTGGGAAGGTGCTCTTGTTCCTCACCTGGATCCCCAAACCCCCACACATTTGGACAACTCGGGTTTTTTCGTCGCCTGGGCTCGCCTTCTTCACGGTCTGAGAGCGACACGTGAATATGTGCTTGAACAAGCCCCAATGCGGTCGACAACCCAGAAAACTCTCACACATGGACACAAACGCGGCAAGATAGGCGATAGAATTCGGGGTGAAGTGGTGGAGTTGCGCTCCAAAGAAGTTCAAGAAACCACGGAAGAAAATGCTTGGCGGCAAAGAAAATCCGCGGTCGACATGGGTAGCCAGGAGCACGCACTCACCCTCTTCCGGCTGGGGCTGCCACTCTTTCCCCGGAAGCCTCACAGCTCCATGAGGGATCAGGCCCTCGTTGGCCATGTCGAGGAGATCCTTCTCCGTGATGGTCGACTGGATCCAATCTCCCTGGACCCAGCCTTTCGACAGGCGAGATCTAGACGAAGACCAGCCACGACTGGTGGATCTCCCCTTCGCCTTCTCCGTCGCCGACGCCTTCTTCGCGCGTTCCAACGCCGCCGTCTTCTCCTTGACCATGGCTGCCGGCGGGACGCGCGAGGAGAAGTTGTGCGGAGGCGAGAGCGAGCGCGTTGGGCGGAGACGAAGGGAGCAGAGAGAGAATGCTGATGCACTGTTCAAAAAACCCTCGCCAGGCGCATTTATAAGATCCCTTCCGAGTGGATGACAGGTGGGCCCGGTCGATCTAATCATATCCTGAACAGTTACGCAGACGCGATACGTGGTGAAAAAAGCGGCGCGGGGATCGAGGCGTCTATGCCCAGTCCCGTCCGAACACCGCGGTCCGCCCCGCTTCGCGCGCTTCCCCAAATTTCGCATCCCGCGGAATCCACAAATGGCAGATCGGTCTGCCGAACGCGGGATTTCCTGCGATCCGTCGCTCGGAAATCGGCGGAGTCCAAAAGATCACTCGACGAAGGAAAGGAATGGATCGAGTCGACTGAAGAAAAGTTGTTCACTATCAACAAAGATATTTTTTTTTTCAAAACAACGCATGACCAGTATGCGAAGGCTAATCAGAAACAGCATCAACTCCTTCATCACTCAAGCCTCAATCCATTCGGGGGCTAATGATGGAGTCATGTACCTAGGGTAGGGTCACAGACCTGATCTAAGTACCCTGCCCAAGGACATCCTTAGAAGAGATCACCTTCCAGTCGACCTACGAGGGACTCACTCGACTGACTTGAAGGACTCGACCACGAAGACTCACTCGACCACCAGAAGGTCAAGAGGCACTCTGCACTGCAACGGTCTGTAATTAAGTAGACTTTATGATAGTAAAGACACTTTATGTGGGGCGTTACCAGTAACGCCCCGGACTTAACGCACCTTAAACCCTCTCCTACGTGGGCTGGCTGGGGTCCTGGCGCACTCTATATAAGCCACCCCCCTCCACAGGTAGAAGGGTTCGGCACCTTGTAATCCATATACACATAATCCACTCGACCGCCTCCGGGCTCCAAGACGTAGGGCTTTTACTTCCTCCGAGAAGGGCCTCAACTCGTACATCTCTTGTGTTTACAACCTCTCCATAGCTAGGACCTTGCCTCTCCATACCTACCCCCCACTCTACTGTCAGACTTAGATCCACGACAGGCGGCAGCCCTAGATGGGAAAAGGCGGAGGCGGCCAAGGGAGGAATCCCTCCCCCCCAAGGCACCTAGGGGGTGCCTTCCCCTTGTGGGACTCTTCCCTCCTTGAACCCTAGGCGCATGGGCCTCTTGGGGCTGGTGCCCTTGGCCCATGTAGGCCAAGGCGCACCCCCTACAGCCCATGTGCCCCCCCGGAGCAGGTGGCCCCACCCGGTGGACCCCCGGGACCCTTCCGGTGGTCCCGGTACAATACCGGTGACCCCGAAACTTGTCCCGATCGCCGAAACAGGACTTCCCATATATAAATCTTTACCTCCGGACCATTCCGGAACTCCTCGTGATGTCCGGGATCTCATCCGGGACTCTGAACAACATTCGGTAACCACATACAAACTTCCTTTATAACCCTACCGTCATCGAACCTTAAGTGTGTAGACCCTACGGGTTCGGGAGACATGCAGACATGACCGAGACGTTCTCCGGTCAATAACCAACAGCTGGATCTGGATACCCATGTTGTCTCCCACATGCTCCACGATGATCTCATCGGATGAACCATGATGTCAAGGACTTAATCAATCCCGTATACAATTCCCTTTGTCTATCGGTATGATACTTGCCCGAGATTCGATCGTCGGTATCCCAATACCTAGTTCAATCTCGTTACCGGCAAGTCTCTTTACTCGTTCCGTAACACATCATCCCGTGATCAACTCCTTGGTCACATTGTGCACATTATGATGATGTCCTACCGAGTGGGCCCAGAGATACCTCTCCGTTTACACGGAGTGACAAATCCCAGTCTCGATTCGTGCCAACCCAACAGACACTTTCGGAGATACCTGTAGTGTACCTTTATAGCCACCCAGTTACGTTGTGACGTTTGGCACACCCAAAGCACTCCTACGGTATCCGGGAGTTGCATAATCTCATGGTCTAAGGAAATGATACTTGACATTAGAAAAGCTATAGCATACGAACTACATGATCTTTGTGCTAGGCTTAGGATTGGGTCTTATCCATCACATCATTCTCCTAATGATGTGATCCCGTTATCAATGACATCCAATGTCCATGGTCAGGAAACCGTAACCATCTATTGATCAACGAGCTAGTCAACTAGAGGCTTACTAGGGACATGGTGTTGTCTATGTATCCACACATGTATCTGAGTTTCCTATCAATACAAATCTAGCATGGATAATAAACGATTATCATGAACAAGGAAATATAATAATAATCAATTTATTATTGCCTCTAGGGCATATTTCCAACATCAACGAGCTAGTCAAGTAGAGGCATACTAGTGACATACTGTTTGTCTATGTATTCACACATGTATTATGTTTCCGGTTAATACAATTCTAGCATGAATAGTAAACATTTACCATGATATAAGGAAATAAATAATAACTTTATTATTGCCTCTAGGGCATATTTCCTTCAGTCTCCCACTTGCACTAGAGTCAATAATCTAGTTCACATCGCCATGTGATTTAACATCAATAGTTCACATCACCATGTGATTAACACCCATAGTTCACATCGTCATGTGACCAACACCCAAAGGGTTTACTAGAGTCAATAATCTAGTTCACATTGCTATGTGATTAATACCCAAAGAGTACTAAGGTGTGATCATGTTTTGCTTGTGAGGGAAGTTTAGTCAACGGGTCTGCCACATTCAGATCCATATGTATTTTGCAAATTTCTATGTCAACAATGCTCTGCACGGAGCTACTCTAGCTAATTGCTCCCACTTTCAATATGTATCCAGATTGAGACTTTGAGTCATCTGGATCAGTGTCAAAACTTGCATCGACGTAACCCTTTACGACGAACCTTTTGTCACCTCCATAATCGAGAAACATATCCTTATTCCACTAAGGATAATTTTGACCAATGCCTAGTGATCTACTCCTAGATCACTATTGTACTCCCTTGCCAAACACAGTGTAGGGTATACAATAGATCTGGTACACAACATGGCATACTTTTATAGAACCTATGGCTGAGGCATAGGGAATGACTTTCATTCTCTTTCTATCTTCTGCCATGGTCGGGCTTTGAGTCTTACTCAATTTCACACCTTGTAACACAGGCAAGAACTCTTTCTTTGACTGTTCAATTTTGAACTACTTCAAAAACTTGTCAAGGTATGTACTCATTGAAAACTTATCAAGCATCTTGATCTATCTCTATAGATCTTGATGCTCAATATGTAAGCAGCTTCACCGAGGTCTTTCTTTGAAAAACTCCTTTCAGACACTCTTTTATGCTTTGTAGAATAATTCTACATTATTTCCGATCAACAATATGTCATACACACACACTTATCAGAAATGTTGTAGTGCTCCCACTCACTTTCTTGTAAATACAGGCTTCACCGCAAGTCTGTATAAAACTTTATACTTTGATCAACTTATCAAAGCGTTTATTCCAACTCCGAGAGGCTTGCACCAGTCCATAAATGGATCGCTGGAGCTTGCACACTTTGTTAGTACCTTTAGGATTGACAAAACCTTCTGGTTGCATCATATACAACTCTTCTTTATTAAATCCATTAAGGAGTGCAATTTTGTTTATCCACTTGCCAGATTTCATAAAATGCGGCAATTGATAACATGATTCGAACAGACTTGAGCATAGATACGAGTGAGAAACTCTCATCGTAGTCAACACCTTGAACTTGTCGAAAACCTTTTTTGCGACAATTTTAGCTTTGTAGATAGTGACACTACTATCATCGTCCGTCTTCCTCTTCAAGATCCATTTAATCTTAATGGCTCGCCGATCAATGGGCAAGTCAATCAAAGTCCATACTTTGTTCTCATACATGGATCTCATCTCAGATTTCATGGCCTCAAGCCATTTCGCGGAATCTGGGCTCATCATCTCTTCCTCATAGTTCGTAGGCTCGTCATGGTCAAGTAACATGACCTCTAGAACAGGATTACCGTACCACTCTGGTGCGGATCTCACTCTAGTTTACCTACGAGGTTCGGTAGTAACTTGATCTGAAGTTACATGATCATCATCACTAGCTTCCTCGCTAATTGGTGTAGTAGTCACATGAACAGATTTCTGTGATGAACTACTTTCCAATAAGGGAGAAGGTACAGTTACGTCATCAAGTTCTACTTTCCTCCCACTCACTTCTTTCGAGAGAAACTCCTTCTCTAGAAAGGATCCATTCTCAGCAATGAATATATTGCCTTTGGATCTGTGATAGAAGATGTACCCAACATTTTTCTTTTGGGTATCCTATGAAGATTTACTTCTCCGATTTGGGTTCGAGCTTATCATGTTGAAACTTTTTCACATAAGCATCGCAGTCCCAAACTTTAAGAAACGACAGCTTAGGTTTCTCGCCAAACCACAGTTCATACGATGTCGTCTCAACGGATTTAGATGGTGCCCTATTTAACGTGAATGTAGTTGTCTCTAATGCATAACCCCAAAACGATGGTGGTAATAGGTAAGAGACATCATATATCGCACCATATCTAATAAAGAACGGTTACGACGTTCGGACACACCATTACACTGTGGTGTTCCAGGTGGCGTGAGTAGTGAAACTATTTCACATTGTTTTAACTGAAGGCTAAACTCGTAACTCAAATATTTTACTTCTGCGATCATATCGTAGAAACTTCTATTTTTGTTACGATGATTCTCCACTTCACTCTGAAATTCTTTGAACTTTTCAAATATTTCAGACTTGTGTTTCATCAAGTAGATATACTCATATCTGCTCAAATCATGTGTGAAGATCAGAAAATAATGAGACCTGCCGCGAGCCTCAATATTCATGGGACCACATACATCAGTATGTATGATTTCCAACAAATCTGTTGCTCACTCCATTGTTCCGGAGAACGGAGTCTTAGTCATCTTGCCCATGAGGCATGGTTCGCAAGCATCAACTGATTCATAATCAAGTGATTCCAAAAGCCCATCAGCATGGATTTTCTTTATGCGCTTTACACCAATATGACCTAAACGGCAGTGCCACAAATAAGTTGCATTATCATTATTAACTTTGCATCTTTTGGCTTCAGTATTATGAATATGTGTATCACTACGATCGAGATTCAACAAACCATTTTCATTGGGTGTATAACCATAGAAGGTCTTATTCATGTAAACAGAATAACAATTATTCTTAACTTAAATGAATAACCGTATTGCAATAAACATGATCAAATCATATTCATGCTCAACGCAAACACCAAATAACACATATTTAGGTTCAACACTAATCTCGAAAGTATAGAGAGTGTGGGATGATGATCATATCATTCTTGGAACTACTTCCAACACACATCGTCACTTCACCCTTAACTAGTCTCTGTTCATTATGCAACTCTTGTTTCATGTTACTACTCTTAGCAACTGAACTAGTATCAAATACCGAGGGGTTGCTATAAACACTATTAAAGTACACATCAATAACTTGTATATCCAATATACCTTTGTTCACTTCGGCATCCTTCTTATCCGCCAAATACTTGGGGCAGTTCCGCTTCTAGTGACCAGTCCCTTTTGCAGTAAAAGCACTCAATCTCAGGCTTAGGTCCAGACTTGGGCTTCTTCACTTGAGCAGCAACTTGCTTGCCGTTCTTCTTGATGTTCCCTTTCTTCCCTTTGCCCTTTTTGAAACTAGTGGTCTTTGTCAACCATCAACACTTGATGCTTTTCTTGATTTCTACCTTCGTCGATTTCAGCATCACGAAGAGCTTGGGAATTACTTTTGTCATCCCTTGCATATTATAGTTCATCACTAAGTTCTAGTAACTCGGTGATAGTGACTAGAGAACTTTGTCAATTACTCTCTTATCTGGAAGATTAACTCCCACTTGATTCAAGCAATTGTAGTACTCAGACAATCTGAGCATACGCTCACTGGTTGAGCTATTCTCCTCCATCTTGTAGGCAAAGTACTGTCAGAGGTCTCATACCTCTCGACACAGGCATGAGTATGAAATACCAATTTCAACTCTTGGAACATCTTATATGCTCCATGGCATTCAAAACGTTTTTGAAGCCCCGATTCTAAGCCGTTAAGCATGGTACACTAAACTATCAAGTAGTCATCATATTGAGCTAGCCAAACGTTCATAATGTCTACATCTGCTCTGCAATAGGTCAGTCACCTAGCGGTGCATCAAGGACATAATTCTTCTGTGCAGCAATGAGGATAAACCTCAAATCACGGATCTAATCCGCATCATTGCTACTAACATCTTTCAACTTAATTTTCTCTAGGAACATATCAAAAATAAAATAGGGGAGCTAAACTCGAGCTATTGATCTACAACATAGATATGCTAATACTACCAGGACTAAGTTCATGATAAATTTAAGTTCAATTAATCATATTACTTAAGAACTCCCACTTAGAAATACATCCCTCTAATCTTCTAAGTGATCACATGATCCAAATCAACTAAACCATAACCGATCACCACATGAAATGGAGTAGTTTTCAATGGTGAACATCACTATGTTGATCATATCTACTATATGATTCACGTTCGACCTTTCGGTCTCCAGTGTTCCGAGGCCATATCTGCATATGCTAGGCTCGTCAAGTTTAACCCGAGTATTTCTGCGTGTGCAAAACTGGCTTGCATCCGTTGTAGATGGACATAGAGTTTATCACATCCGATCATCACGTGGTGCCTGGGCACGACGAACTTTGGCAACGGTGCATACTCAGGGAGAACACTTTTATCTTGAAATTTAGTGAGAGATTATCTTATAATGCTACCGTCATAACTAACCAAAGTAAGATGTATAAAAGATAAACATCACATGCAATCAAAATATGTGACATGATATGGCCATCATCATCTTGTGCCTTTGATCTCTATCTCCAAAACATCGTCCTGATCTCCATTGTCACAGGCATGACACCATGATCTCCATCATCTTGATCTATATCAATGTGTCGTCACATGGTCGTCTCGCCAACTATTGCTCTTGCAACTATTGCTATCGCATAGCGATAAAGTAAAGCAATTATTTGGTGCTTGCATCTTATGCAATAGAGAGATAAACATAAGGCTTTTGCCAGTTGCCGATAACTTCAACAAAACATGATCATCTCATACAACAACTTATATCTCATCACGTCTTGACCATATCACAACATGCCCTGCAAAAACAAGTTAGACGTCCTCTACTTTGTTGTTGCAAGTTTTACGTGGCTGCTACGGGCTTAGCAAGAACCGTTCTTACCTACGCATCAAAACCACAATGATAGTTTGTCAAGTTGGTGTTGTTTTAACCTTCGCAAGGACCGGGTGTAGCCACACTCGATTCAACTAAAGTTGGAGAAACTAACACCCGCCAGCCACCTGTGTGCAAAGCACGTCGGTAGAACTAGTCTCGCGTAAGCGTACGCGTAATGTCGGTCCGGGCCGCTTCATCCAACAATACCGCCGAACCAAAGTATGACATGCTGGTAAGCAGTATGACTTATATCGCCCACAACTCACTTGTGTTTTACTCATGCATATAACATCAACGCATAAAACCTGGCTCGGATGCCACTGTTGGGGAATGTAGTAATTTCAAAAATTTCCCTACGCACATGCAAGATCATGGTGATGCATAGCAACGAGAGGGGAGAGTGTTGTCCACGTACCCTCGTAGACCGAAAGTGGAAGCGTTAGCACAACGCGGTTGATGTAGTCGTACGTCTTCACGATCCGATCGATCAAGTACCGAACGCACGACACCTCTGAGTTCTGCACACGTTCAACTCAATGACGTCCCTCGAACTCCGATCCAGCCGAGTGTTGAGGGAGAGTTTCGTCAGGACGACGGCGTGGTGACGATGATGATGTTCTACCGACGCAGGGCTTCGCCTAAGCACCGCTACGATATGATCGAGGTGGATTATGGTGGAGGGGGGCACCGCACACGGCTAAGAGATCAATTGTTGTGTCTATGGGGTGCCCCCTGCCCCCGTATATAAAGGAGCAAGGGGGGAGGCGGCCGGCCTAGGAGGAGGGCGCGCCAAGGGGGGAGTCCTACTCCTAGGACTCCTCCTTCCCTTGTTGGAGTAGGAGAGAAGGAAAGAGGGGGAGAGGAACAAGGAAAAGGGGGCTGCACCCCTTGTCCAATTCGGACCAGAGGGGGGCGCGCGCCTCCTTCCTTTTGGCATCTCTCCTCTATTCCCGTATGGCCCAATAAGGCCCATATACTCCCCGGCGAATTCCCGTAACTCTCCGGTACTCCGAAAAATACCCGAATCACTCGGAACCTTTCCGATGTCCGAATATAGTCGTCCAATATATCGATCTTTACGTCTCGACCATTTCAAGACTCCTTGTCATGTCCCCGATCTCATCCGGGACTCCGAACTCCTTCGGTACATCAAAACTCATAAACTCACAATATAACTGTCATCGAAATCTTAAGCGTGCGGACCCTACGGGTTCGAGAACAATGTAGACATGACCGAGACACGTCTCAGGTCAATAACCAATAGCGGAACCTGGATGCTCATATTGGCTCCCACATATTCTACGAAGATCTTTATCGGTCAAACCGCATAACAACATACGTTGTTCCCTTTGTCATCGGTATGTTACTTGCCCGAGATTCGATCGTCGGTATATCAATACCTAGTTCAATCTCGTTACCGGCAAGTCTCTTTACTCGTTCCGTAACACATCATCCCGCAACTAACTCATTAGTTGCAATGCTTGCAAGGCTTATAGTGATGTGCATTACCGAGTGGGCCCAGAGATACCTCTCCGACAATCGGAGTGACAAATCCTAATCTCGAAATACGCCAACCCAACAAGTACCTTTGGAGACACCTGTAGAGCACCTTTATAATCACCCAGTTACGTTGTGACATTTGATAGCACACAAAGTGTTCCTCCGATAAACGGGAGTCGCATAATCTCATAGTCATAGGAACATGTATAAGTCATGAAGAAAGCAATAACAATAAACTAAACGATCAAGTGCTATACTAGCGGAATGGGTCAAGTCAATCATATCATTCTCTAATGATGTGACCTCGTTAATCAAATGACAACTCATGTCATTGGCTAGGAAACTTAACCATCTTTGATTCAACGAGCTAGTCAAGTAGAGGCATACTAGTGACATACTGTTTGTCTATGTATTCACACATGTATTATGTTTCCGGTTAATACAATTCTAGCATGAATAATAAACATTTACCATGATATAAGGAAATAAATAATAATTTTATTATTGCCTCTAGGGCATATTTCCTTCACTCCAACCCCAAACGGACACGATAGAAGTCCTTTCTTTTGTGCAAACATGGTCCGTGGACATAATGCGAGAGCTGACCATGCAATCATGTTCTCTAAACGTCCTTCTATGCAAGTGCATGTCACGGTTAAGGAGGGGGGTGGAATGTTCGGATGTCCGACATGCTGACTTTTGATTGGCTAGACGGATGTCCGAACACCCCCAAAAATCCCCCAAGTTACCTAGCCTGAAGGAGTTTGGAGTTCGGACGCGTTTTTGGAAATTTGGGGGATAACATTGAATGGTAAAAAGTGTCCAAACTCCCCACAAATGACAAATGCCGGAGCTTTGAGGGCACCCTTTGGAGATGCTCGGATGCAATTACATCATCCACATGGTTGGATGATTAGAACGTGGTTGTACCCACAACCAGTGGCGTATCCACGTTATAGTTGTGTGGTCAACTAATCCCACATCTATTTTGCTAATCCTTCATATACATGTATGTATTCATATAAAAAAATTCTAAAGCCATGTAATTCTTTTGATAATCATCTCTTTAACCTCACGGTTTATCGTCTTGGCGCTGCCATTGACCCACAACTAATTAGATATGGGTGTTGTGACATTCGTCATGTAATTTTGTTTAACCGAGCTGAATAAAGAAAATAAGCATGGCGTGCATGTTTGTACACATAAATTATAATTAGTGTTTCTTAATCAGCATTTAGTCTGCACATAGTCAATAGCAAATCTAACAGTTGGCAGGAAGCATTTTTTTCTGTAGCTAAGATGGTTAGATTCATTGTGGTGGAACTATCCCATCAGGGTTCAAGTCCTCATGTTCGCATTTTTAAAATTTATTTTATGATTACCTACGGCGTTCGTTCAGTGGGAGGAGACGTTCGCTGGCCGTGAGGTGTATGTGATGTTAATCTCAAAATATGATGTGAGTTCAGTATCTTCAAGGTGTTCATAGAGATAAGATGTGCCTGGAATGACATGTGAACATCTACGATCATACTGCGTTAGGAAAACGGTTGCCAGAAGACATTTTTTTCCAGAGTTAAGCGCATGCTACTTTGCAGTTTGCACGCACGAATAGCAACACGTGATAATCACCTCCCACGAGACCGGACCGGGCAGCATTCTACCGGGAACCACGTTGATAATCAAGGGGGCAACCACACGAAAAACTAACCGCAGGAACGTCGCGGGCCAAGGCAGATCAGCCATCCGGGCCCCATGCATGCATGTGCTCTGCTTCTTCCCCGAGATCTGACGAGTTTATTTTTCTCCCCACAAAAAAAAACACACACACACACGCGGTAAATGGCCACTTTCATCTCAACCCTGCAACTGGTCAAACTCGTTTCCCTTAAGAAAAACTGGTCAAACTCGTTTCCCTCAAAAAAAAAAAAAACTGGTCAA
>NC_041382.1:773280972-773293065 GCF_002162155.2 Triticum dicoccoides
CGATTGTGCCGTATCCACCACATGGATAATCTAGTTTACGTACGTACGAACGGGCAGGTACGTGCCCAGGGGGCCGGGTTCCCTGTCGGTCGTTTCCTGCGATCTTTCGCATGGATCAGTACTTACTTTGCTCGTACAAATCGCCCACGACACCGATCGGTGGCACCGTGACAGTGGCAGAGTATCAGTGAATTTACAATTTAGCCTCAGGTGGCCTGAGATACTAGTTTTTTTTTTTTTTGGAACACGTCAGGCTGGTGGCCTGAGATAGTTGAAGCGGTCGCCTGCGCGCTAGCTGCCGTACGTCTTCTTCGACTCGCTCGAGTCAAGGCCACGTACGTCGCTCGCATCGTCGTACATGTCACTTTCAACGTCGCGCGCGTACACACACGATTTGTGTATGTTTTCTACGGGAGATTTCGGACGGCTCTTCCGTCTTCTTGAGCTGTGTTGTCTTGAGTGTACCTCGAGATCTAGAGAAGCAAGCGATCGGCGTCAGTTCGTCGCACGAAGCCGCGTGACGACTCAACTGCGTTTGCTAGTCCAAAATCACCGACAACTTTTCGTTTCTTCGTGTCCACAAAACGACTCGCGTGTCTCTTCGTGTCCACATATTTATCCCTATGATGTTTTGCTGATTGATGACAATGCATTTGCGGACTAATCGGGTGCTTTGAGTGTTTTCAGATATTCCTTCTTCGGCACGGAACGATTATTTCCCCTCGGCGCTCTACTCAAGACGGTGTAGTTTCCTTCGTAACTTTGTTGGTGGACTAAGTTTCATAGTAGTCACTGTACTATCAAGAAGGGATCTGCTTCGTTATGGTTTGGGTGGAATCAACACGTACACGTCCTCATCACACCCTCCGTTTCTTTCCGCCTCTATGGAGCTTTCTTCTCTCAACTCTCCATCTTTTTCTGGACCCAGCTGTAGTACCGCGGGCCACGGCGGTAGTACCGCTGAGGCTCACTAAGGGCAGTACCGCTCCTCGGAGCGGTAGTACCGCTTGATGGCCTCAGCTGCAGTACCCCTGCGGATCCGTGCTCCTACCGCCTCGACACAGATGTTGGAGCGGTAGTACGGCTGAAGTTAGTTAAGCGGTAGTACCGCTCCTCGGAGCGGTAGTACCGCTTGCTGGGCTCAGCCGCAGTACCGCTGTGGCTCCGTGCTCCTTCCGCTTCGATTCGAGTGCGCATTTTCTCGTGTCGGGTTTTACGGTACTTGCTGCGGTAGTAGTGGCGGTAGTGCTGCTTGTGCACGGTGGTACCGCCCTGCCTCCGCGGTAGTACCGCTCTGGGTCCCAGCCCCAGCCCCTTCTCTTCTAGCGCGGCAGTACCGCTGAGGAGGAGCGGTAGTACCGCTTATGAGCGGTAGTACCGCCCTGCCTCCGCGGTAGTACCGCTCTCTGCGGGGCTGAGTGGGGGTAACGGTTGGTTTGTTCCCCCCCACTATAAAAGGAGGTCTTCTTCCCCCCTTTGACTCACCTCTTCCCCCAACCTTCATTATTGCCCAAGCACCATTTATTGCTCAAGCTCCATTGAATACCCCAAGCTTTCTCTTGCGCGATCTATCTCCCTAGCCAATCAAACTTGTTGATTTGCTCGGGAGTGGTTGAGAAGGCACCGATCTACACTTCCACCAAGGGATTTTTGATTCCCCCACTCATCCTTAGCAGATCTTGTTACTCTTGGGTGTTTGAGCACCCTAGACGGTTGAGGTCACCTCGGAGCCATATTCCATTGTGGTGAAGCTTCGTGGTCTTGTTGGGAGCCTCCGATTAAGTTGTGGAGTTTGCCCCAACCTTGGTTGTAAAGGTTCGGCGCCGCCTTCAAGGGCACCAATAGTGGAATCACGGCATCTCGCATTGTGTGAGGGCGTGAGGAGAATACGGTGGCCCTAGAGGCTTCCTGGGGAGCATTGTGCCTCCACACCGCTCCAACGGAGACGTACTTCCCCTCAAAAGGAAGGAACTTCGGTAACACATCCTCGTCTTCACGGATCCACTCTTGGTTATCTCTTACCTCTTCTTGTGCTAGCTCGTTAGTGTTTGTTCCCTTGCTTGCTTGTGTGCTTGTTGTTGTTGCATCATATAGGTTGTTCACCTAGTTGCACATATAGACAACTTACTTTGACGCAAAGTTTAATTTGGCAAAGAAAAACTAAAAATTGGTAGTTGCCTATTCACCCCCCTCTAGTCAACCATATCGATCCTTTCAATTGGTATCAGAGTCTCGTCTCTTTATTAAGGCCTTTACCGTCCTAAGAGTATGGTTGATACCATAGACGGTGTGGAGGAACACTCCGGTGTGAATCCGATCTCGTCTACGGGCGATGGGGGAACTTCGGTCTCTCGTGAGGAGTTCAATGTAGCCTTAGAGACATTGAAAACCTCCATGACGACCGAAGTTGAAAACATGTTTACTAAATTTCTTGAGGGGCTTAAACTATCCACCGCACCGTTGAAAGTGGGGGATCCCACCAACAAGGTGTCGGATGCTATCCCCGACAAGGGAGAAGCTAGTAGTGAAAAGGCTCCTTCTTCTAGTGGCAAGAATGGCACCGGCATCTTTGCCCATGTGGAACCACCACTTGTTTATGGTGAACCGGTTCCTTCTACTCATTTGAATCATGCCGGTCCTCCTCCTAAGATTGTGAAAAATGAAGATTTTGATTCTTGGGTTTACCGCTTTAAACGTCATTTAAATCATGTGAACACTAACCTTTGGAGAATCATTGAAGAAGGTTTCTATCCACATGATCCAAGCAACTTCACTCCTCGAGAAGCCGCGGACAATCAATTCAATGAGAATGCTCTCTTCATCATTCAAGATGCAATTCCACCCGAAGACCTACCTCATCTTCGTCCCTTCGCCTTGGACAAAGATGCATGGCATTGTGTCGTGTCTCTCTACCGGGGAAGCGCAAGCATTCAACGCTCCAACTATGAAGTGGTACAAGATGAGGCCGATGAGTTTGCAATGAAGGAAGATGAAGAACCCCGTGAGCTTTATCGGAGAGTCACCAAACTCGCGGTCTCACTACGAGATCACGGGAGCAGGACACGGATGACAATTGGATCAAGCGCAAATTCCTCAAGGCAATGATGCCCTACCACAAGGCCATGTCCTCCGTCATTCGCCAAAGACCGGATTTCCACACTTTGACCTCAAGTGAAGTGTTGGATGAGTTTGTGGCCATGAACATTTTGGACAAGACCGCCGATAATGCGGTGCTCCGTTCTCAACGGGCAAAGAAGCCTAATCTTGCATTGAAGGCCAAGCTCACCGTGGAAGAAGAAGAAGAGGAAGAAGAGGAGAGCAACCCCGAAGATACGAAGTATGCATATCATGAACATATGGCACTTGCTTCAAGGCAATTTTGGAGCAAGAAAAACTCGAGGCCCAACTTTAGCAAAAACAACTCGAGTGGCACAAGGGGCAAGCAACGTGTAAGGACTTGCTACAATTGCGGCAACGTGAGCCATTTCGTTGCGGAATGCCCGTATGAGAAGAGGGAAGACAATGGTGGCAAACTCATCTGAAAGGACAAGGCAAGTCGTTCTCCAACAAGAACAACTTCACCAAGAAGACTCCTCCCAAGGCCTTGGTTGTGCATGAAGAGTACAATGAGGATGATGACGATGATGAAGATGATGAGTCGGTTGCCATGGCCTCCGTCGCCATTGCCACAACGTCACAAGTGTCTCTCTTCGACTCACCCAACGAGAGCATCAACGCCAAGTGCCTCATGGCTAAAGCCACCAACAAGGTAACCTCCAACATCAAAACTACCATCATTAATCATCCTTCCCCATCGGATAGCATTAATGAAGTTGAGGGAGCTAATGTGGAGGCTAACGAGTTTGATGCCTTTATGGGCAAACATAAGGGAAAATCCAAGAAGCACTTTGTTGCTCTCTTGGAACAACTTGGTGAGGCCAATGACATGATCGAGGCTCACGAAGACACCATCTCAAAGATGGAAGGGCATAGTCGTGATTATGCCGATGAGATTTCGGATCTTTCCAATGCTCTTGAGGAAGAGCGTGGTCTTCGTTTGGCTCTTGAGGAGTCATACAACGTTGATCATGCTAAGTTAGAGAAAGATTATGATCATGCCCTCGTTGTTTCACGTGTGCTAAATTCCGAGAAGGCCAAACTCGGAGTTGATCTTGCTAGACTCAAAGAGGAGTTTGATATACTTGACAAGGCCCACAAGGCTTTGAAGGCTATTCACGCTAGTCTCAAGGAGTCTCATGATCAACTCCAAGTGAAGCTAACTAAGGAGAAAGCAACTTTTCCTCATATGGTTTTAATTGATAATGCAAATGCTACTAACCCGTGTTGTGAGCATATACATCTTGTTGAGGAAAATGCTAAGTTAAAGGAGCAACTTAAGAGAGGCCTTGCGACTTGCATACAAGGCAAGAAGGACCTCAATGATCTCTTGATCAACCAAAAGGGAGGTGTGGCGAAGGAAGGGGTTGGGTACGTCCCCAACTCCAAAAACAAGAAGAAGAATGACAAGACCAAACGACCTCCTCCCCTCATGCAAACCTTTGTGAGGGCGGGAGAGAGTGTCCCTGAGGAGAAGAAGAAGAACAAAGTCAAGAAGGGCAATGTCACCTCACCCAACAAAGCCGTCGATTTTAATCCTTCTTATGTGTTGTGTCGTGCTAGTGATGGGCATGTTTATGCCAAATTTGTTGGTTCTCTTCATGAGTACATTGAATTGTCTATTTGGGTTCCTAAGACCCTTGTTACTAACATCAAAGGACCCATTACAAAATGGGTACCTAAAACCAAGCATTGATCTCTTGTAGGTGTTTGCTCCCGGTGGTGGATCATGGTTGCTTGATAGCGGAGCTACAAATCATATGTCCGGAAGCAAGGACTTGGTGCTGGACGTGCATAAGGTTCCATCTATGCCCACCAATGTCGAGTGGGGTGACGCCTCATCTTCTAAGGTATTGGGACTTGGCAAGGTGGTCATCTCTCATGATCTCACGATCGAGAAGGTCATGCTTGTTGAGTCCCTTGCATACAATTTACTTTCCGTTCGTCAACTTGCAATCATGGGCTTTGCCACTTTCTTTGATATCGATACCATGGCCCTCTTGTGGAGCAAGACTCTTAAAGTAGCCTTTGTTGGGCATGTCGAGAACAGTCTATATGTGATTAACTTTTCGGAGCGACCCACTAAGACCGCGACATGCCTAATGGCTAAAGTTGATGTGGGATGGCTTTGGCATCGCCGCTTAGCCCATGTCAATATGAGATCTTTGCAAAGTCTCCTAAAGGGGGACCATGTCCGTGGACTAACAAATGTTAGTTTTGCTAAAGATCGTGCTTGCAGTGCCTGTATCGAAGGAAAGCTACATGAGAAGGCTCACCCTCCCACGACTATCATTTATTCAAAGAGGCCTTTGGAGCTCCTTCACATGGATCTCTTTGGGCCTCCATCCTTCGATAGTATTGTGGGTAGAAAGTATTGCTTGGTGATTGTGGATGACTACTCAAGGTACACGTGGGTGTATTTCTTCAAGAGGAAGAGCGAGACCCAACAGACCGTCATTGACTTTGCCAATGAAGCACAACGTCAACACAATGCAAAGATCTTGACAATAAGAAGTGACAATGGCACCGAGTTCAAGAACTACACCTTGGATGAATTTCTTAGTGATGAGGGAATCAAGCATCAATATTCCGCACCATACACCCCTCAACAAAACGGTGTTGCGGATAGGAAGAACCGGACGTTGATGGATGCGGCAAGGACCATGATGGCGGAGTTCAAGTCTCCGTACAACTTTTGGGCCGAAGCCATCAACACCGCGTGTCATGCATCAAATCGGCTCTACCTCCGCAAGGGTTTGAACAAGACTCCTTATGAGATACTCACCGGTAACAAGCCCAACCTCAAGTACTTCCGGGTATTCGGGTGTAAGTGTTTCATTCTCAAGAAAGGTATTCGGTTGTCTAAATTTGAGGCTAGATCTTATGAGGGCATATTTATTGGTTATGCTACAAACTCTCATGCTTACCGTGTCCTCAATAAATCCACGAGACTTATTGAGGAGACGTGTAACGTGGAGTTTGATGAGAATAACGGCTCCCAAGTGGAGCAAAGTGGCACTTGTGATGTAGGTGATGAAATTCCTCCTCAAGCCATAAGAAGAATGGGTGTTGGTTTCATCCTACCCATTGAGGAACCCCTTGTGGCCGAAGGAGAAGGACAATGCTCCACTCAAGTGGAGCCATCACCAACCCAAGGCCCACACGCTTCCGAAGAACAAAGTGAAGGCCCTCAACCTCATGAACAAGACCAAGGGCAAGATCATACTCAAGACGGTATTGACACACCAAGTGATGCCCAAGGTCAAGTTCCCTCCCTCGAGCAAGTCCAAGACCAAGAACAAGTTCATGACGACGCTCAAGATGATCAAGTAACCGCTCCTCAACTCTCCACCGAGGAGGAATTAGAGCGTCGTGCCGCCAAAGTTGCTTCCAAGCTCTCCACCAAGGATCATCTCATGACGAATGTGCTTGAAAGCTTAAGAAAGGGGGTAAGCACTCGTAGACAATTAGCAAATTATTGTGAGCATCACGCGTTTGTCTCTTGTGTGGAACCCCACAAGGTCTATGAGGCGCTAGAAGATCCGGATTGGCTCAATGCCATGCATGAAGAACTCAACAACTTCGAGCGCAACAAAGTGTGGAGATTGGTGCCAAGGCCAACGGGGATCCACAATGTTATTGGAACCAAGTGGATATTCAAGAACAAGCAAGATGCCCATGGGATTATCATTCGCAACAAGGCTCGTTTGGTAGCACAAGGCTACTCCCAAGTCGAGGGTATCGACTACGGTGAAACCTTTGCTCCCGTTGCTTGTCTTGAATCCATTCGCATGTTGATTGCATATGCTTCTCATCATAACTTTAAGTTACATCAAATGGATGTGAAGAGTGCTTTTCTTAATGGTCCCATTAATGAATTGGTGTACGTCAAGCAACCCCCCGGGTTCGAGGATCCCTACTTTCCTGATCATGTGTATCAACTCGATAAGGCACTCTATGGCCTTAAACAAGCCCCACGTGCGTGGTATGACTACCTTACCGAGTTGTTACAAGACCGTGGGTTTGAAGTTGGGATAATCGACCCCACTCTTTTTACTAAGAAGGTCAAAGGGGAGTTGTTTGTGTGCCAATTATATGTTGATGATATTATCTTTGGTTCTCCTAGCAAAGCTTTCAATGAGGAATTTGCCGCTCTCATGACCTCAAAGTTTGAGATGTCCTCCACGGGGGAGTTGAAGTTCTTTCTAGGGTTCGAGGTGAAGCAAAGAAGAGAAGGAACCTTCATCAATCAATCCAAATACACTCAAGACATGCTCAAGAGGTTCAAGCTAAGTGACGTCAAGCCGGCTTCCACCCCAATGCCCACCAAGTGTCAACTTGACCTAGATCCCAATGGTAAAGTGGTGGATCAAAAGGTATATCGCTCCATGATTGGATCCTTGCTTTACCTTTGTGCATCTAGACCGGACATCATGTTGAGTGTGGGAATTTGTGCACGGTTTCAAGCCGCACCTAAGGAAAGTCACTATGTGGCGGTCAAACGAATCTTTCGATATTTGGCTCATACCCCAAACTTTGGCTTATGGTACCCAAGAGGATCAAACTTCAAGCTTGTAGGGTACTCGGATTCCGATTGGGCGGGAGACAAAGTGGATAGGAAGTCCACTTCCGGAGGATGCCAATTCCTTGGTTGCTCTTTGGTAAGTTGGTCTTCCAAAAAGCAAAGTTGTGTGTCTCTCTCGTCCACCGAAGCGGAGTATGTTGCGGCCGGTAGTTGTTGTGCACAACTCTTATGGATGAGGCAAACTTTAAAGGATTACGGTGTCACTTGTGACAAAGTGCCTCTTTGGTGTGACAATGAAAGTGCCATCAAGATTTCTCTCAACCCGGTGCAACACTTCAAGACGAAGCATATTGAGATTCGGTATCACTTCATCCGGGATCACATTAGGTGAGGAGAGATCGAGCTCAACTATGTCAACACTCATGACAACCTTGCAGATATTTTCACGAAGCCCTTGGATGAAGCAAGATTTCGTGAGTTAAGGCATGAGCTAAATATCATTGATTCGAGCAATGTTGCTTGAACCCGTGCACACCCTACCAAGCTCAATTTGTTGTCTAGTTTAGGTGTAGGCATGGACATAGGGGGAGTGTTGTTCTCTCAATGAACTCTCCCTCCCCCCATTATGCATAAATTGATCAAGTCTTTCATTTTAGCCATTGTTGATGGCGTGTGCTTAAAAGACGAGTTTTGGTCATGGGCCCAAGGTTAAAATCTTCGCGGCACCATACCTCTTGACTCAAACATAGGTGGCTTCGGCCACCGCCCTCTCTTGGCCTCTTGCTGGTGTGTTCCTTTGCTTTTCGTTGCAGGTTTTTCTGTTTCTTTTTGAGCTAAGCCATGTAGTCAGTTGCCGCGGTGTGCTGGGCGGTACTGCCGCTGCTGGCGAGCGGTACTACCACTGGTGATGGTCGGTACTACCGTTGTAAGCGGTACTACCGCCACACCAGTGCGGTACTACCGCTTATGAGCGGTACTACCGCTCCCCAGCGCGGTACTACCGCTGCTGGGCGGGGCCAGGGGTTTTTTTATCGGGGCAGGGGGAGGTTTCTTCTCCCCCATACCCATTCGCTCGCCCCCTCGTGCCTCTCCCTCTCTCCAGCACCGCTCCGCCGCAGAAGGGCTCCCGTGGATCTCCTCCTCCGGGGCGTTCCTCTCCTTTTCCTTCGGTGGAGTCGATCCCCACCTCGTCCTCTTGCCATGGATGCCGGTATTGCCCCCGTTCCTTCTCTCTTTTGGTCTTGCTTTTAGATCTTGTGCTTTAGGGGCAATGGTGGTTGCATCTCTAGATTTTTGGCTAAATCTAGGCTTGAGTTGGTTGGAGTAGGCAACTAGATCATCTAGATTGATGTTTGGTAGGATTATTTTTGAATTTGGTAGGCCGGTAGTACCGGATCTGTCCACGGTAGTAGCAAGCCACTGTTTCATCGCCTCGCGCTTTGAAACTGCTGTGTATCCGCCTCAAGCCGTACTACCGCTTCCTTTGGAGCGGTACTACCGCTTGACCTCGAGCGGTACTACCGCTCCCTCTGGGGCAGTACTACCGCTTGGGGCGGTACCACCGCGGGTAGGTCATGGTACTACAGCTGCATGCCAAGTTCCATCATTCTCCTACCTTCCCTTGATCTTTTTGTTGTGCTTGTTGGCTTATGCTCGGGTCTTCTGGTTGTTTTGCGTCTTTTGTGTGTTTGGCTCCAGGTGATGACATTTCCGAGCAGAAAGGTCGCCGTATCAACCCCGGGCGTGCCACCTCCAAGCGCTACCGCACCTTAGAGCCTGCCGGTGGTTCCTCGAGCACCCAACCACCTCCTGCAAGTGCTTCTGCAAGTGTTCCTCCACCTCCTCAACAAACGAAGCGAGCCGCCAACAAGCCAAAAGGGAAGACTGTGACTGAGATGACCAACAAGGAGTTTTGGGAGAAGCGTCGCCGCAACCCCTATGCAGTGGACCAAGAACCCACTTTGGTCAACCGCCCGTTCTGGAACCGTTTTCAGTTTGCCATCTACTTTGATGTGATCAAGGCCAAGAAGAATCTTTTTGTTGATGTTCGCTCCATTGACACTGATGCTATGGAGAAGGACCCAGAGTACTTTGGAGAAGCCCTTCAGATGTGCACTCAGCTGAACATTCTCAGGATCATGTAGTTCAACAAGGATTTCGATACGGACTTGGTGGCTCAATTCTATGCCACCGTCCATCTTGGAACAGATGGCGACAGGACTCTGACTTGGATGACCAATGGCAAGCTGCTTTCCGTCAAGTGGCGGGCGTTCATGGAGTTACTTGATGTGGTGGACAACGGACTTGAGACTCCTGTTGGTTTCCGTCCTCACCGCCATGCTACATCCACCCACAAGCAAGCACTTTGGCCCTACTGCTCTGTGAAGGTTCATCCGGTGACTCAGAAGAAGACCTATGAGCTGTCTCCGTATCTGGACATTCTTCATCGCATATTCCGTGAGACTCTCTTCCCTCGGATCGGGAATCTGGATATGGTCCACTCCTACCTCGTGGACATGCTCCTTTTCTGTCAACATGAGAAGGAAGCAAACACTGGAGAGAGCCTGGATATCTCTCATGTCATGTGGTCTAAACTTCTATCTGCCGTGTCTGAGCGCAAGTGTCCTATCTATGGTCCCTTCATCATGAGGCTCATTGAGAGGGCCTGGGCACAGACTTATCCCAGAGTGCCGCTAGAAACTGGAGATCTGGTTTCTCATGAGATCAAGCGTCTGAGGAAGAAGGACAACTGGACAGCGCCTCACATAGGGGGTCCTTCTGCTACTGCTGCCACAGGGGGCCCGTCTGCTGCTGCTGCCATGGGAACTGAGGATGAGGATGCTCCTGTTGCCCATGATGAGGACCTTGGCCACTCCAGTGCAGAACCATCATGGGCCCAGAAGCTCAAGCGCAAGATGAAGAAGCTCTTCTGCATGGAGTCCCATGGTCAGTACATGACTCATGTGGCGGAGAAGAATGCAAGGATGCGCCACAAGGAGCTCATGCGCCAGCTGGGCGCTACTGTTGTCAGTGGGTCTGAGGGACAGATCACTGAAGAGGAGGACTGGATTCATCAGAACTGCCACTGGACCGACTCCGATGCCGAGCAGTTTTCTACCCACGATGAAGATGCAGAGATGTGATAATCACCTGGAGTCGTTGTGTCTCTCTTGGCCCTTTTTGGTGTCTCGCTGCCAAAGGGGGAGAGAGTGTAGGGATTTGCTTGCTTTGCTTCTTGTGTCGTGCTTTGTTTTAGTTTTGTAGTTTCTTGTGCGTTTCTCTTGGTTGGTTTGTTGTGAGTCCTAAGTTCCCGTCGTATGGTGTAAGACATATGCTACCTTTGTTATCTTATCTATGTTTATGCACCTCGGTATCTTATAGCTTGCATGCTTATCCTATCACATATGTTGTTCTCATATATCTTGCTTAGGTTGTTGGTCTCTAAAATATAGGGGGAGCCGTGATCCTAGTATGTGTGCCGTGCAGTCCAAAGCACTCATCTAGGTTGCACACATCTAGGGGGAGCCTGTCTATATTTTAGAGGCGTGAGTTCTCTTGCATTCTATGACATAACTCTTTTCTGTGCAAATCCCGTATTGTCATCAATTCACCAAAAAGGGGGAGATTGTAAGGGCATATTTATCCCTACGATGTTTTGGTGATTGATGACAATGCATTTGCGGACTAATCGGGTGCTTTGAGTGTTTTCAGATATTCCTTCTTCGGCACGGAACGATTATTTCCCCTCGGTGCTCTACTCAAGACGGTGTAGTTTCCTTCGTAACTTTGTTGGTGGACTAAGTTTCGTAGTAGTCACCGTACTATCAAGAGGGGATCTGCTTCGGTATGGTTTGGGTGGAATCAACACGTACACGTCCTCATCACACCCTCCGTTTCTTTCCGCCTCTATGGAGCTTTCTTCTCTCAACTCTCCATCTTTTCCTGGACCCAGCGGTAGTACCGCGGGCCACGGCGGTAGTACCGCTGAGGCTCACTAAGCGGCAGTACCGCTCCTCGGAGCGGTAGTACCGCTTGATGGCCTCAGCTGCAGTACCCCTGCGGATCCGTGCTCCTACCGCCTCGACACAGATGTTGGAGCGGTAGTACGGCTGAAGTTAGTTAAGCGGTAGTACCGCTCCTCGGAGCGGTAGTACCGATTGCTGGGCTCAGCCGCAGTACCGCTGTGGCCCCGTGCTCCTTCCGCTTCGATTCGAGTGCGCATTTTCTCGTGTCGGGTTTTACGGTACTTGTTGCGGTAGTAGTGGCGGTAGTGCTGCTTGTGCGCGGTAGTACCGCCCTGCCTCCGCGGTAGTACCGCTCTGGGTCCCAGCCCCAGCCCCTTCTCTTCTAGCGCGGCAGTACCGCTGAGGAGGAGCGGTAGTACCGCCCTGCCTCCGCGGTAGTACCGCTCTCTGCGGGGCTGAGTGGGGGTAACGGTTGGTTTGTCCCCC
>NC_041382.1:773293603-773309622 GCF_002162155.2 Triticum dicoccoides
CATTATTGCCCAAGCACCATTTATTGCTCAAGCTCCATTGAATACCCCAAGCTTCCTCTTGCCCGATCTATCTCCCTAGCCAATCAAACTTGTTGATTTGCTCGGGAGTGGTTTAGAAGGCACCGATCTACACTTCCACCAAGGGATTTTTGATTCCCCCACTCATCCTTAGCAGATCTTGTTACTCTTGGGTGTTTGAGCACCCTAGACGGTTGAGGTCACCTCGGAGCCATATTCCATTGTGGTGAAGCTTCGTGGTCTTGTTGGGAGCCTCCGATTAAGTTGTGGAGTTTGCCCCAACCTTGGTTGTAAAGGTTCGGTCACCGCCTGCAAGGGCACCAATAGTGGAATCACGGCATCTCGCATTGTGTGAGGGCGTGAGGAGAATACAGTGGCCCTAGAGGCTTCTTGGGGAGCATTGTGCCTCCACACCTCTCCAACGGAGACGTACTTCCCCTCAAAAGGAAGGAACTTCGGTAACACATCCTCGTCTTCACCGGATCCATTCTTGGTTATCTCTTACCTCTTCTTGTGCTAGCTCGTTAGTGTTTGTTCCCTTGCTTGCTTGTGTGCTTGTTGTTGTTGCATCATATAGGTTGTTCACCTAGTTGCACATCTAGACAACTTACTTTGACACAAAGTTTAATTTGGCAAAGAAAAGCTAAAAATTGGTAGTTGCCTATTCACCCCCCCTCTAGTCAACCATATCGATCCTTTCACCGGGTACTCGACTTTGGTTGTGAGTCTTTATGTGATGCTTTAACGAAATTTGAAATCAAAACTTGGATTGACAGTGCTGCATGCGATGAAGACTGCATGGTTTATTCATGGATCGTTTGTCTTCCCACCACCAAATGTACCAAGCTGATGTCAAGATTGTTTCTCTTATGAACTTCACCAATGCACCAACTATTGGTGCTAAAACCGGCGGATCTCGGATAGGGCTCCCGAGCTGTAGGTCTTAGGAACAATGGTAATAGGGTACAAAGGGAGATGATATTTACCCAGGTTCGGGCCCTTTCGAAGAAGTAAAACCCTACGTCCTGCTTTGATTGTTTTGACGTGATGGAGTACAAAGTATAAGATGATCTACCACGAGTCGTATGGTTGTGTTCTAAACTCTAAGGCTGGTAATCATGCCTCCAAAGACCACCCCGGCTTATATATACACCAGGGTTACCTAGGTTACTCGCATGGTACGTTGCCCATGCGTCGGCTATAGAGACTATCCTTGAAGTACACGCCAAGTCTTCGGTGGTCTCCATCTTGATCACGCCGAGGTTCACATATAGAAACTAAACAAAATATGAAGGTTCAAGCAAATCACTAATAAAGTTTACAAACTGAATTCAAAGTTTACAAACCGAATTAAAATTTAAACACACCGAATGGTTCAAATGTAGCAAATAACACAAGTAGGAAGTGCTATGAAATTGCGAGTGATGCTCAATAAGATCTTCTTGGATCTAAGTACGAACTTGTCGGTTCTCGATCCTACGATGCCCTTCATGGAATGCATGTATCCTATTTGGACCATACTCTGGCTCAACCAGAGTCCTGTCGGTGATGTACCGAAAGTTCTCAAGCATACCTCTCTCATCTTCAATGATCATGTTATGCAATATGATGCAACAAGTCATGATCTGCCATAGAGCCTTGGAGCTCCAGTACTCGGCAGGGCCACGAAGAATTGCAAAGCGCTTCTGAAGCACACCAAAGGCTCTCTCCACATCTTTCCTAGCCGCTTCTTGACATTGCATGAAGTAAATATTTTTGTAACCTTTTGGGCGCAGAATTGTTTTGACCAATGTGGCATAGATGCCATCTGCAAGGCGGTAACCCAACGAATAGTTGTGCCCATTGACCAAATAGTTGCAAGCAGGAGCATCTCCTACAATAATCCTAGAAAACATTGGTGATCTCTATGTTGGGAACGCAGTAATTTCAAAAAAATTCCTACGCACACGCAAGAACATGGTGATGTATAGCAACGAGGGGGGAGAGTATCGTCTACATACCCTTGTAGACCGTAAGCAGAAGCGTTATGACAACGCGGTAGATGTAGTCATACGTCTTCACGATCAACCGATCCTAGTACCGAACGTAAGACACCTCCGTGATCTGCACACGTTCAGCTCGGTGACGTCCCGCGAACTAACGATCTAGTAGAGCTTTGTGGGAGAGTTTCGTCAGCACGACGGCGTGATGACGGTGATGATGCTGCTATTGGAACAGGGCTTCGCCTAAGCACTGCTATGATATAACCGAGGTGGATTATGGTGGAGGGGGCACCGGACACGGCTAAAAGATCAACTGAGCAACTTGTGTGTCCATGGGATGCCCCTCCCCCGTATATAAAGGAGTGGAGGAGGGGGAGGGCCCGCCCTCTCTATGGCTGGCCCTAGGGGAGTCCTACTCCCTCCGGGAGTAGGATTCCCCCTTCTCCTAGTAGAAGTAGGAGCCCTTCCAAGTAGGAGTAGGAGAGGAAGGAAGGAGGAGAGAGGGAGGAAGGAAAGGGGGGCCGGCCCCCCTCCCATTTCGGATTGGGCTTGGGGGGCGCGCCTCCCTCCTTTCCCTTCCCTCTCCTCTATTTCACTAAGGCCCAATAAGGCCCATATACTCCACGGGGGGTTCCGCTAACCTCCCGGTACCCCGGGAAAATGCCCGAACCACTCGGAACCATTCCGATGTTCAAATTGTTGGGGAACGTAGTAATTTCAAAAAATTTCCTACGCACACGCAAGATCATGGTGATGCATAGCAACGAGAGGGGAGAGTGTTGTCTACGTACCCTCGTAGACCGAAGCGGAAGCGTTGACGCAACGTAGAGGAAGTAGTCGTACGTCTTCCCGGTTCAACCGATCCAAGCACCATTACTCCGGCACCTCCGAGTTCTTGGCACACGTTCAGCTCGATGACGCTCCCTGGGCTCCGATCCAGCAAAGCTTCAGGGAGGAGTTCCGTCAGCACGACGGCGTGGTGACGATCTTGATGTTCTACCATCGCAGGGCTTTGCCTAAGCACCGCTACAATATGACCGAGGTGGAATATGGTGGAAGGGGGCATCGCACACGGCTAAGGAACGATCACGAAGATCAACTTGTGTGTCATGGGGTGCCCCCTTGCCCCCGTATATAAAGGAGCGAGGGGGAGGGGGCGCCACAAGGGGAGTCCTACTCCCACCGGGAGTAGGACTCCCTCCTTCCTTGTTGGAGTAGGAGAAGGGGAAAGAGGGGGAGAGAAAGAAGGGAAAGGGGGCTGCGCCCCTTGTCCAATTCCGACCAAAGGGGGGGGGGGCACAGGCCTCCTTCCTTTTGGCCTCTCTCCTCTATTCCCGTATGGCCCAATAAGGCCCATATACTCCCCGGCGAATTCCCGTAACTCTTCGGTACTCCGAAAAATACCCGAATCCCTCGGAACCTTTCTGATGTCCGAATATAGTCATCCAATATATCGATCTTTACGTCTCGACCATTTCGAGACTCCTCGTCATGTCCTCGATCCCATCCGGGACTCCGAACTCCTTCGGTACATCAAAACTCATAAACTCATAATATAACTGTCATCGAAACCTTAAGCGTGCGGACCCTACGGTTCGAGAACAATGTAGACATGACCGAGACACGTCTCCGATCAATAACCAATAGCGGACCTTGATGCTCATATTGGCTCCTACATATTCTACGAAGATCTTTATCGGTCAGACCGCATAACAACATACGTTGTTCCCTTTGTCATCGGTATGTTACTTGCCCGAGATTCGATCATCGGTATCTCAATACCTAGTTCAATCTCGTTACCGGCAA
This sequence comes from Triticum dicoccoides, assembly GCF_002162155.2. Lineage (NCBI taxonomy): Eukaryota > Viridiplantae > Streptophyta > Magnoliopsida > Poales > Poaceae > Triticum > Triticum dicoccoides. The sequence continues at coordinate 773,297,410 of NC_041382.1, forward strand.
GTCTCTTTACTCGTTCCGTAATACATCATCTCGCAACTAACTTATTAGTTGCAATGCTTGCAAGGCTTATGTGATGTGCATTACCGAGAGGGCCCAGAGATACCTCTCCGACATTCAGAGTGACAAATCCTAATCTCGAAATACGCCAACCCAACAAGTACCTTCGGAGACACCTGTAGAGCACCTTTATAATCACCCAGTTACGTTGTGACGTTTGGTTGCACACAAAGTGTTCCTCCGGTAAACGGGAGTTGCATAATCTCATAGTCATAGGAACATGTATAAGTCATGAAGAAAGCAATAGCAACATACTAAACGACCAGGTGCTAAGCTAATGGAATGGGTCATGTCAATCAGATCATTCAACTAATGATGTGATCCCGTTAATCAAATAACAACTCTTTGTTCATGGTTAGGAAACATAACCATCTTTGATTAACGAGCTAGTCAAGTAGAGGCATACTAGTGACACTCTGTTTGTCTATGCATTCACACATGTATTATGTTTCCGGTTAATACAATTCTAGCATGAATAATAAACATTTATCATGGTATAAGGAAATAAATAATAACTTTACTATTGCCTCTAGGGCATATTTCCTTCAGTCTCCCACTTGCAATAGAGTCAATAATCTAGTTCACATCGCCATGTGATTTAACAGCAATAGTTCACATCATCATGTGATTAACACCCATAGTTCACATCGATATGTGATCAACACCCAAAGGGTTTACTAGAGTCAGTAATCTAGTTCACATCACTATGTGATTAACACCCAAAGAGTACTAAGGTGTGATCATGTTTTGCTTGTGAGATAATTTTAGTCAACGGGTCTGTCACATTCAGACCCGTAAGTATTTTGCGAATTTCTATGTCAACAATGCTCTGCAAGGAGCTACTCTAGCTAATTGCTCCCACTTTCAATATGTATCCAGATTGATACTTAGAATCATCTGGATTAGTGTCAAAAAACTTGCATCGGCGTAACCCTTTACGACGAACCTTTTGTCACCTCCATAATCGAGAAACATATCCTTATTCCACTAAGGATAATTTTGACCGCTGTCCAGTGATCTACTCCTAGATCACTATTGTACTCCCTTGCCAAAATCAGTGTAGGTTATACAATAGATCTGGTACACAGCATGGCATACTTCATTCTCTTTCTATCTTCTGCCGTGGTCGGGTTTTGAGTCTTACTCAATTTCACACCTTGTAACACAGGCAAGAACTCTTTCTTTGACTGTTCTATTTTGAACAACTTCAAAATCTTGTCAAGGTATGTACTCATTGAAAAACTTATCAAGCGTCTTGATCTATCTCTATAGATCTTGATGCTCAATATGTAAGCAGCTTCACCGAGGTCTTTCTTTGAAAATTCCTTTCAAACACTCCTTTATGCTTTGCAGAATAATTCTACATTATTTCTGATCAACAATATGTCATTCACATATACTTATCAGAAAAGCTATAGTGCTCCCACTCACTTTCTTGTAAATACAGGCTTCACCGCAAGTCTGTATAAACTATATGCTTTGATCAACTTATCAAAGCGTATATTCCAACTCCGAGATGCTTGTACCAGTCCATTGATGGATCGCTGGAGCTTGCATATTTTGTTAACACCTTTAGGATTGACAAAACCTTCTGGTTGCATCATATACAACTCTTCTTTAATAAATCCATTAAGGATTGCAGTTTTGTTATCCATTTGCTAGATTTCATAAAATGCGGCAATTGCTAACATGATTCGGACAGACTTTAAGCATAGATACGAGTGAGAAACTCTCATCGTAGTCAACACCTTGAACTTGCCGAAAACCTTTTGCGACAATTCTAGCTTTGTAGATAGTAACACTACTATCAGCGTCCGTCTTCCTCTTGAAGATCCATTTATTTTCTATGGCTTGCTGATCATCGGGCAAATCCATCAAAGTCCATACTTTGTTCTCATACATGGATCATATCTCAGATTTCATGGCCTCAAACCATTTCGCGGAATCTGGGCTCATCATCGCTTCCTCATAGTTCGCAAGTTCGTCATGGTCTAGTAACATGACTTCCAGAACAGGATTACCGTACCACTCTGGTGCAGATCTCACTCTGGTTTACCTACGAGATTCAGTAGTAACTTGATCTGAAGTTACATGATCATCATCATTAGCTTCCTCACTAATTGGTGTAGTAGTCACAGGAACAGATTTCTGCGATGAACTACTTTCCAATAAGGAGAAGGTACAATTACCTTATCAAGTTCTACTTTCCTCCCACTCACTTCTTTCGAGAGAAACTCCTTCTCTAGAAAGGATCCATTCTTAGCAACGAATGTCTTGCCTTCGGATCTGTGATAGAAGGTGTACCCAACAGTCTCCTTTGGGTATCCTATGAAGACGCATTTCTCCGATTTGGGTTCGAGCTTATCAGGATGAAACTTTTTCATATAAGCATCACAACCCCAAACTTTAAGAAACGACAACTTTGGTTTCTTGCCAAACCACAGTTCAGATTGTGTCATCTCAACAGACTTAGATGGTGCCATTTTTAACGTGAATGCAGCTGTCTTTAATGCATAACCCCAAAACGATAGTGGTAGATCAGTAAGAGACATCATAGATCGCACTATATCTAATAAAGTACGGTTATGATGTTCGGACACACCATTACACTGTGGTGTTCCAGATGGCGTGAGTAGTGAAACTATTTCACATTGTTTTAACTGAAGGCCAAACTCGTAACTCAAATATTTTACCTCTGCGATCATATCGTAGACTTGTCACGATGATTTTCCACTTCACTCTGAAATTCTTTGAACTTTTCAAATGTTTCAGACTTATGTTTCATCAAGTAGATATACCCATATCTGCTCAAATCATCTGTGAAGGTCGGAAAATAATGATACCCGCCGCGAGCCTTAACACTCATCGGATCGCATACATCAGTATGTATTATTTCCAATAACTCAGTTGCTCGCTCCACTGTTCCGAAGAACGGAGTCTTAGTCATCTTGCCCATGAGGCATGGTTCGCAAGCATCAAGTGATTCATAATCAAGTGATTCCAAAAGTCCATCAGCATGGAGTTTTTTCATCCGCTTTACACCAATATGACCTAAACGGCAGTGCCACAAATAAGTTGCACTATCATTATTAACTTTGCATCTTTTTGGCTTCAATATTATGAATATGTGTATCACTACGATCGAGATCCAACAAACTATTTTCGTTGGTGTGTATGACCATAAAAGGTTCTATTCATGTAAACAGAACAACAATTGTTCTCTAACTTAAATGAATAATCGTATTGCAATAAACATGATCAAATCATATTTATGCTCAACGCAAACACCAAATAACACTTATTTAGGTTCAACACTAATCCCGAAAGTATAGGGAGTGTACGATGATGATCATATCAATCTTGGAACCACTTCCAACACACATCGTCACTTCACCCTCAACTAGTCTCTGTTTATTCTGCAACTCCTGTTTCGAGTTACTACTCTTAGCAACTGAACCAGTATCAAATACTGAGGGGTTGCTATAAACACTAGTAAAGTACACATCAATAACATGTATATCAAATATACTTATGTTCACTTTGCCATCCTTCTTATCCGCCAATCACTTGGGGTAGTTCCGCTTCCAGTGACCAGTCCCTTTGCAGTAGAAGCACTTAGTCTCAGGCTTAGGTCTAGACTTGGGCTTCTTCACTTGAGCAGCAACTTGCTTGCCGTTCTTCTTGAAGTTCCCCTTATTCCCTTTGCCCTTTTCTTGAAACTAGTGATCTTGTCAACCATCAACACTTGATGCTCTTTCTTGATTTCTACCTTCATCGATTTCATCATCATGAAAAACTCGGGAGTCGTTTTCGTCATCCCTTGCATACTATAGTTCATCACGAAGTTCTACTAACTTGGTGATGGTGACTAGAGAATTCTGTCAATCACTATCTTATCCGGAAGATTAACTCCCACTTGATTCAAGCGATTGTAGTACCCAGACAATCTGAGCACATGCTCACTAGTTGAGCGATTCTCCTCCATCTTTTAGCTATAGAACTTGTTGGAGACTTCATATCTCTCAACTCGGGTATTTGCTTGAAATATTAACTTCAACTCCTGGAGCATCTCATATGGTCCATGACGTTCAAAACGTCTTTGAAGTCCCGATTCTAAGCCGTTAAGCATGGTGCACTAAACTATCATGTACTCATCATATTGAGCTAGCCAAACGTTCATAACGTCTGCATCTGCTCCTGCAATAGGTCTGTCACCTAGCGGTGCATCAAGGACATAATTCTTCTGTGCAGCAATGAGGATAAACCTCAGATCACGGATCCAATCCGCATCATTGCTACTAACATCTTTCAACACAATTTTCTCTAGGAACATATCAAAATAAACATATGAAAGCAACAACGCGAGCTATTGATCTACAACATAGATATGCTAATACTACCAGGACTAAGTTCATGATAAATTAAAGTTCAATTAATCATATTACTTAAGAACTCCCACTTAGATAGACATCCCTCTAATCCTCTAAGTGATCACGTGATCCAAATCAACTAAACCATGTCCGACCATCACGTGAGATGGAGTAGTTTCAATGGTGAACATCACTATGTTGATCATATCTACTGTATGATTCACGCTCGACCTTTCGGTCTCCGTGTTCCGAGGCCATATCTGTTATATGCTAGGCTCGTCAAGTTTAACCTGAGTATTCCGCGTGTGCAACTGTTTTGCACCCGTTGTATTTGAACATAGAGCCTATCACACCCGATCATCACGTGGTGTCTCAGCACGAAGAACTTTCGCAACGGTGCATACTCAGGGAGAACACTTGTACCTTGATAATTAGTGAGAGATCATCTTATAAAGCTACCGTCGAACTAAGCAAAATAAGATGTATAAAAGATAAACATCACATGCAATCAAAATATGTGACATGATATGGCCATCATCATCTTGTGCCTTTGATCTCCATCTCCAAAGCGTCGTCATGATTTCCATCGTCACCGGCATGACACCATGATCTCCATCATCTTGATCTATATCAATGTGTCGTCACATGGTCGTCTCGCCAATTATTGCTCTTGCAACTATTGCTATCGCATAGTGATAAAGTAAAGCAATTACTTGGTGCTTGCATCTTATGCAATAAAGTGACAACCATAAGGCTTCTGCCAGTTGCCGATAACTTCAACAAAACATGATCATCTTATACAAAAACTTATAACTCATCACGTCTTGACCATATCACATCACAACATGCCCTGCAAAAACAAGTTAGACGTCCTCTACTTTGTTGTTGCAAGTTTTACGTGGCTGCTACTGGGCTTAGCAAGAATCGTTCTTACCTACGCATCAAAACCACAACGATAGTTTGTCAAGTTGGTGCTGTTTTAACCTTCGCAAGGACCGGGCATAGCCACACTCGGTTCAAGTAAAGTTGGAGAAACTGACACCCGCCAGCCACCTGTGTGCAAAGCACGGCGGTAGAACCAGTCTCGCGTAAGCGTACGCGTAATGTAGGTCCGGGCCACTTCATCCAACAATACCGCCGAACCAAAGTATGACATGCTGGTAAGCAGTATGACTTATATCGCCCAGAACTCACTTGTGTTCTACTCGTGCATATAACATCAACACATAAAACCTAGGCTCTGATTCCACTGTTGGGGAACGTAGTAATTTCAAAAAATTTCCTATGCACACGCAAGATCATGGTGATGCATAGCAACGAGAGGGGAGAGTGTTGTCTACGTACCCTCGTAGACCGAAGCGGAAGCGTTGACGCAACGTAGAGGAAGTAGTCGTACGTCTTCCCGGTTCAACCGATCCAAGCACCATTACTCCGGCACCTCCGAGTTCTTGGCACACGTTCAGCTCGATGACGCTCCCCGGGCACCGATCCAGCAAAGCTTCGGGGAGGAGTTCCGTCAGCACGACGGCGTGGTGACGATCTTGATGTTCTACCGTCGCAGGGTTTCGCCTAAGCACCGCTACAATATGACCGAGGTGGAATATGGTGGAAGGGGGCACCGCACACGGCTAAGGAACGATCACGAAGATCAACTTGTGTGTCATGGGGTGCCCCCTTGCCCCCGTATATATAGGAGCGAGGGGGAGGGGGCGGCCGGCCTAGGAGGGGGCGCGCCAAGGGGAGTCCTACTCCCACCGGGAGTAGGACTCCCTCCTTCCTTTTTGGAGTAGGAGAAGGGGAAAGAGGGGGAGAGGAAGAAGGAAAAGGGGGCTGCGCTCCTTGTCAAATTCGGACCAGAGGGGGGGCACATGCCTCCTTCCTTTTGGCCTCTCTCCTCTATTCCCGTATGGCCCAATAAGGCCCATATACTCCCCGGCGAATTCCCGTAACTCTCCGTACTCTGAAAAATACCCGAATCACTCGGAACCTTTACAATGTCCGAATATAGTCGTCCAATATATCGATCTTTACGTCTTGACCATTTCGAGACTCCTCGTCATGTCCCCGATCCCATCCGGGACTCCGAACTCCTTCGACACATCAAAACTCATAAACTCATAATATAACTGTCATCGAAACCTTAAGCGTGCGGACCCTACGGTTCGAGAACAATGTAGACATGACCGAGACACGTCTCCGGTCAATAACCAATAGCGGAACCTGGATGCTCATATTGGCTCCTACATATTCTACGAAGATCTTTATCGGTCAGACCGCATAACAACATACGTTGTTCCCTTTGTCATCGGTATGTTACTTGCCCGAGATTCGATCGTCGGTATCTTGATACCTAGTTCAATCTCGTTACCGGCAAGTCTCTTTACTCGTTCCGTAATACATCTTCTCGCAACTAACTTATTAGTTGCAATGCTTGCAAGGCTTATGTGATGTGCATTACCGAGAGGGCCCAGAGATACCTCTCCGACATTCGGAGTGACAAATCCTAATCTCGAAATACGCCAATCCAACAAGTACCTTCGGAGACACCTGTAGAGCACCTTTATAATCACCCAGTTACGTTGTGACGTTTGGTTGCACACAAAGTGTTCCTCCGGTAAACGGGAGTTGTATAATCTCATAGTCATAGGAACATGTATAAGTCATGAAGAAAGCAATAGCAACATACTAAACGATCAGGTGCTAAGGTAATGGAATGGGTCATGTCAATCAGCTCATTCAACTAATGATGTGATCCCGTTAATCAAATAACAACTCTTTGTTCATGGTTAGGAAACATAACCATCTTTGATTAACAAGCTAGTCAAGTAGAGGCATACTAGTGACATGACCCATGTTTATGTATTCACACATGTATTATGTTTCCGGTTAATACAATTCTAGCATGAATAATAAACATTTATCAGGATATAAGGAAATAAATAATAACTTTATTATTGCCTCCAGGGCATATTTCCTTCACAAATATAGGCTTCCAATATATCGATCTTTACGACTCGACCATTTCGAGACTCCTCGTCATGTCCGTGATCAAATCCGAAACTCCGAACTACCTTCGGTACATCAAAACACATAAACTCGTAATACCGATCGTCAACGAACATTAAGCGTGCGGACCCTACGGGTACGAGGACTATGTAGACATGACCGAGACTCATCTCCGGTCAATAACCAATAGCGGAACCTGGATGCTCATATTGGTTCCTATATATTCTACGAAGATCTTTATCGGTCAAACCACATAACGGTATACGTTGTTCCCTTTGTCATCGGTATGTTACTTGCCCGAGATTCGATCGTCGGTATCTCAATACCTAGTTCAATCTCGTTACCGGCAAGTCTATTTGATTGTTCCATAATGCATCATCCCACAACTAACTCATTAGTCACATTGCTTGCAAGGCTTATAGTGATGTGCATTACCGAGAGGGCCCAGAGATACCTCTCCGACAATCGGAGTGACAAATTCTAATCTCGATCTATGCCAACTCAACAAGTACCATCGGAGACACCTGTAGAGCACCTTTATAATCACCCAGTTACGTTGTGACGTTTGGTAGCACACATAGTGTTCCTCCGGTATCCGGGAGTTGCATAATCTCATAGTCATATGAACATGTATTAGTCATGAAGAAAGCAATAACAACAAACTAAACGATCATCGTGCTAAGCTAACGGATGAGTCAAGTAAATCACATCATTCTCCAATGATGTGATCCCGTTAATCAAATGACAACTCACGTCTATGGTTAGGAAACATAACCATCATTGATTCAACGACCTAGTCAATTAGAGGCATACTAGTGACACTCTGTTTGTCTATGTATCCACACATGTACTAAGTTTCCGGTTAATATAATTCTAGCATGAATAATAAACATTTATCATGATATAAGGAAATATAAATAACAACTTTATTATTGCCTCTAGGGCATATTTCCTTCACTCTACCGCACACTCAAGTCATTGTGAGAGCTAGGCAAACCAAATAACGAATGCCATATCCAGAGATCCTTCATTGCAATTGCCTCAAGAATGACCGTTGGATTGATTCAGTGGCCTTTGTGCTGACCCTTCCACCCCGTAGGACAATTATTTCATGTCTACTGCATATAGTCAAGTGATCCAAGCATCCATGACCATCCTCGTGCTTCACTCTTTGTCACCAGCCTCTGGGTGTTTTCCTTGTTGGGTGTTCTCAAGTACCCCGGTCCAAAAACATTGATCACTGCTTTAGTGAACCTTCGAATGACATTCAAGATTTTGTCTTCACCATTGCGGGCATAGTATCAACTGCATCGGCCGAACGCCCAGATGCCAAGACTTGAACAGCCCCAGTGCACTTCATCAGAGGGGTTGCACTTATCTCTCCGCTTGCATTTCTCCGAAGCTTGAACCAGTCATCATACTTCTCAACGGTTTTTGCAATGGTAAAAAAAATACTTGCGTGCATCTGAAAGCGCCGGCGAAAGTGCTTCTCCGTATAGGTTGGATTTGGACCAAAGTAGCCTCTCATGATCTTGGCATGGCCCTCCGCTCTGTCCCGGTTGATGTGTATGCGGCCAAGCTGCAATCCTCTCCTAAGCCGCCGAATATCGTCATTGGAAATCATGCCTAAAATGGTTTGAAAGTCTTCGTCGTCTTCTTCCTCTTCGGATGACGATGAGTCCTCGAAGACCATCTCCCTACACATCTTCATATTGAATTCAAACCGCTTGGTTCAATCCAAATGGCTTGGTTCAAAACGAAACGAATGAAAAAACTAACCTAGGCAAACCGATGTACACTTGCAGTGCAATGTTGGTGCATCGACCAGTTGTCGTTGTTTTGGCCCAATCGGCGGGTGACAACGCATGGGAGTGACATGCAGCGGTGCACAAGTAACATAAGATGCGATGGCTGCCAAAGAGGAAGAAGATTCGAAGCAATCTGACGAATCGGTAATGGCGATGACGGCGACGTTTCTCCTTGATTCCGACAACGGCGAACATGCTTTCAGAATGGTGGCGAGGGCCAAGGAAGGCAATGAGATAGTGGCGTGGCCGGTGGACGGTCGACGGGAGGTGCATCGGCGAAAAGGCAGTGCCGGGGGAGAGGCGCAAGAGGGGTTAAGTTTTTTCCCCGAGCAGTAGCAGTCAAATAAATTTAAGCGCCAGATAGGAGGCGGAGTAAAAATAATCTCGCTCTATTCGGTTTAAGGGATCGGCTAGGTGCCGATTAGAGGAGTACAACCAAAATTTACTTCTCTAACGCTGGATAGGGGATCGGTTAAAGTTGGCCTGATTGATCTGTTGTCGCTCTTTCCGTTGGACATTGATCTTTGCCCTTTGTCAGATGAGTCCCACGAGAAATGACCAGAATACCCCCGGCCACCAGATTGACCTCGCACGCAGCAACGCCAGGAGACGGCGGCGGCGCCCTCCCAACGTCTTCTTCCACGCCAAAACCTTCAACAAATCACCGCGAGCGATTCCAATCACAAATCCCACAAAAACTCAATCCTGGCACAATCATCAGGCAACAAGGAAGAAAGAGTCGTCGCCTCCACGCGCTTACCCAACCGCGTCCCCCAATCTCCCCTACTTATATACTACCTGTCTCGCCACAATCCAGCATCCAATCCGACCTCGCCGCTGCAGTCCCGCTCCTCCTCGCCGTCGCCGCCGGAATCCCCTCCCTTGGAGCCACCAGCACCAGCAGCACCAGCAAAGCAAGCCGCCTGACTCTTGCGATGGGTTCGGGGAGCCGCGCGGCGTCGTGCCTGTGCTGCCCGTTCAAGTGCCTGGCGTGCGGGCTCTTCAGCTGCCTCTGCAGCATCCTCGTCTCCCTCCTCGTCACCGCGGGGGTCCTCGCCCTCATCCTCTACTTCGTCTTCCGCCCGCAGATGATCGCCGCCACTGTCGACTCGGCCTCCCTCGCCCAGTTCGCGCTCGGCACCCCGGCCAGCCCCGCGCTGCTCCAGTACAACCTCACGCTCGCCATGACGGTGCGCAACCCCAACAAGCGGGTGGGCCTCTACTACGACAACGTCGAGGCCCTCGCGCTCTACGACGGCCAGCGCTTCGGGTTCGCGCCCCTCGACCCCTTCTTCCAGGGCCACCAGGCATCCACGGAGGTGAAGCCGGCGTTCGGCGGCCAGCAGGTGCTGGAGGGGGACGTCACCCAGTCCAACCTCAGGACGCAGCTGGCGGGAGGCGCGGTGGAGGTGGAGGTGAAGCTCAACGCCAAGCTCCGCGTCAAGGTGTGGGCGTTCAAGGTGCCCGGGCCCCGCGCCAGGATCAGCTGCCCGCTCTCCCTCCCCGCCCCAGGCGCCGCCGCCGGCGCCCCCGCATTCAAGCCCACCGACTGCAAAGTCTGGTTCTGATTCGATTCTCCACCATTGGGGAATCTGATCTTCGATTCGATTCGATCGGTTGGTTGCGGGATGCTCTTGCTCTGCATCGCCCGCCGTGGTCTTTCTAGAGATTTTCACTGTCTAGTAGTAGTACCAGTCGCATTTTGTTGGCTATATGCACATATTATGGATCGGTGGTAGAGATCAATCGTTCTTTGGTTCTTTGTTAGCAGTACTACTATTACTACTACTACCTGTTGTTGGTTATATTCAGATTTCTTTCATTCAGACTCTGCTGTTGCATTCATCGATATCTCTGCTGATGTATTCATTCATACTCCTGCTACTACTTGTTGGTTCATCGCGACTCGTTCGGGTGAATGAAGTCAAGTGCGAGTGCGACCAACTTCTTTATCCGTTCGGGTGAATGACTAAACCCGCACGGCAGTCGAGCGCGGGACGAGTTCGCACGAAAACACGTCCAGCTTTTTTATCTGTTTTTCAGTGTTTATCTGCCGCGGCGAAATTTCGTGTATTTACGTTTTTGAGAAGTTGTTCGAGATCTGACTCTAGTTTGTAAAAATTTCAGAATCTGAACCTTTTCCTATCGTCCAGGGGTATAACAGCCTACCACCGAAGGTCTCTGGCGGTAGGATTCCACGCCATATTGCAAAAGAATTCTAAGTTTCAGACACAGTGTGTCTATGCACCTACCATCGAGCACCTTGGCGGCGCCATCCCCTGGATGTGTTGTGCTGACGTGGTCAATTTTCTTACCGTCGGAGGCCTTGGCGGTAGGCTGCTATATACTACCGCCGAGGGGTATGGCGGTAGGAGAAGGGTCAGATCTCGAACAACTTCTCGAAATGGGTCAAAACATAAAATTTAGCCTCGTGAATCTATCTACTCCTATCTGAATACTGGTGCCAAACTATTAGCGCTTTGCTCTGAATGAAATGATGTTGGTGGCCTGAAACTGAAGGCCAGTTTGGCAGAGAGAGGCAGACCAAGGAGATTAGCTGGCCAGTAGTACTGTGTCCACATGCCGGCCGGTCCCCGTGGTGGATACTTGCTGACAAAAGGAAGGAGGACCGTGGCGGCTGGCAATGGCCGTGCATTCAGAGTTGAGTAGAGTAGTGTGCACATGGTTCATTCAATCTTGGGCCAGTGAGTGCTCCGTCGCGACTGCATCAGGAATGCACTACAGCCGTCCGACTAGGAATCTACATTGTAGTTTTTCTGCGAGTACCATTAATACTCGTGTGTTTATCTGCCGCGCCGTCAGAACTCACTTTGCTCCGCCCAGATTAGCCGACATGGGCATCGCAGCAACGGCAGTTGTTGAGATATAGATATAGCATGTATATTTCTTGTACAACAAGCCCTCCTCCTTCCATGTATAGTAGAGGACGTGGCTTTCCTATGTGTGTGTGT
>NC_041382.1:773310005-773314866 GCF_002162155.2 Triticum dicoccoides
CTACATGGTATAGAGCCTCTACGATCCCCTGCCCTAGCTGCGTGGCCGCCGCTTCCTAGCCGCCGCCGCTAGTTTTCTCTTGCACGCCCGCGCCGCTGATCCAATCGCCGCCGCCGTGCTTCCCTCGATCGCCCCTGCTACTCGCGTTCTCCACCACATCGCTAGCGCCTGCCCTCCCACCGCTTCCGCTCGCCCCGCACGCCGCTAGCTTCTTCCGCTCGCTGCCCACCCAAACCCTAACCCTACCCAGCCACCTCCGAACCCGCTGCCATGTTTGGTTTCGATCTCTCCAACTGATCCGCCGCCTCCACTCCTCCGGCTGTGCGTCCACCAAACCCCTTCGACTCCTCCGCCGGCTCCTCCGCTGCCACTCTGCCAGATCCTGCCTACATCCGCGATGTTCCCATCGAACGCCGCGTCCCGGTCATCCTCTCTCACAAAGAGGCGAACTTCTATGCGTGAAAGACGTACTTCAATCTTCTCTTTCGTGAGTATAACCTGCAGGATCACATTGACGGCACCGCCAACCTCTTCATCCTCAACCGCGACGCCGACTGGCTGGCGATCGACGCCACCATCATCAGGTGGCTCTTCCTCACCGTGTCCAAGGACATCTTTCACACCGTCGTTCGCAACAAGGACGATGCCTGCACGGTGTGGAACAAGATCATCGGCCTCTTCACCGACAACAAGCTCCAACGGATCGTCTTTCTGCAGCAGGAATTTTTCGGGTGTCACCAAAACGACTCCTCCGTCGATGACTACTGCATGCGCCTCAAGACCCTCTCCGACGAGCTCAACGACATCGGCTTCAAAGTGGGCGACGAGTCGCTCCTCTCCACCCTCACCGCCAGCCTCAAAGAGGACCTCGGCAACGCCGCCTCCAACCTCACCCTCATGGCGAACCCCACCTACGAGCGCGCGGTGGCATATCTCCGTCTCGAGGAACGCCGGTTGAAGCATCTTCGCTCTCGTGCCGTTCACACTGCCTTCGCCGCCGGCTACACGCGCAGTGGGCCCGCACCCGCGGGCGCATCTCTAGGCTTTCCGCCGCCGTTCTCGGCGCCTCGGCCTGCGGCTCCACCTACGCCGCCCGCCGTCTACGGCGCTCCGTATCAACAGTGGCCCCCGGCTCTTCCCCAACACCCGCCGACGCCGCAGCAGCAACAGCAGCAGCCGCGCCAGCGGCGCCGCGGCCGCGACAAAGGCCAGCAGCAGCAGCACCAGCCATGCGCTGGGCCTCCTCAGCAGCAGCCGACGCCACCTTGGTGGGGCGGCTCCAACCCCTGGACGGGAGTCGTGCACGCCTACACCATGCCCGTGCCTCGCCCCCCTGCTCCGAGCCTCCTCGGGCCTGGACCCTCTGGCCATCAGGCCTTCTTCGCCGGCCAACACTCGGGCCTGGGTGCTTCGCCGACCTACTACCCCCCGCTCCGGTTGGCTATGGTGGGCCGAACCCTAGAGCTGGGGTGACCGGCTCCTCGGGCTACCCTGCGCTGGTCTCCTATGACCCGGCTCTCCTCGCTGCACTTCATCAACAGCCTCCGGCCGGTGCTTATTCCGGAGGTGGCGACTGGTTTATGGACACCGGTGCATCATCACATATGGCCTCTTATCCGGGTAATCTCTCTTCTGTGTCTCCCATCCACACCTCTTCTCGTATCATTGTCGGTAATGGTGCCGGTCTCCCTATTACTCATGTCGGTTCCACTAGTTTTCCTTCCACCTCTAGGCCACTCTTTCTCAATAATGTTCTTGTGTCTCCTGAACTTATTCAGAACTTAGTCTGTGTTCGCAAACTTTCTCGTGATAACTCTGTCACTGTGGAATTTGACGAAGTTGGTTTCTCTGTTAAGGACGCCCTCACCCGGATGGTTCTTCACCGCTGTGACAGCCCTGGCAATATGTACTCCGTCCAGCCTTCATCATCTACATCTACTGGACCAGTTGCTCTTTCTGCCGGCGTCGATCTTTGGCACGCCCCTCTTGGTCATCCTAGCTCCAACGCACTTCGTCACATAGTTAGAGATTTTTCTTTTACATGTAATAAAACGGATGCGCACTCTTGTCACGCATGCCGTCTAGGCAAACATGTTCGTCTTCCTTTTAGCTCTTCATCCACAGTTGCATCGTTACCTTTTGAGTTAATCCATAGTGATGTCTGGACCTCTCCCGTTGCTAGTAATACTGGTTTTTCATATTATCTTGTTATCTTAGATGATTATTCTCACTTTGCATGGACCTTTCCATTACGTAAGAAGTCCGCAGTTGCTGCCACTCTCATTGCCTTCTACTCTTACGTGTCTACGCAATTTGGTCGTCCCATTCTTTCTTTACAAACTGACAACGGGAAAGAGTTTGACAACACCACCATTCGCAACCTTCTTTCCACCCATGGCACAATTTTCCGACTCACATGCCCTTACACTTCTCAGCAGAACGGTCGGGCTGAACGCATCCTTTGCACTCTTAACGATTGCGTCCGTACCCTCTTATTCCATGCTTACATGCCTCCCCGTTTCTAGCCCGATGCTCTTGCTACTGCCACCCTCCTCATTAACCTACGTCCTTGTCGCACCCGTTGGAATTTTACACCACATCACCTTCTCTTTGGGTCTCCACCCTCATATGACGGTCTTCGCATTTTTGGTTGTCTCTGTTACCCCAGTACTATTGCCACATCTCCTCATAAACTTGCTCCTCGTTCCCTCCCGTGTGTCTTTCTCGATTACCCGGCTAACACCAAGGGCTATAGGTGCTATGATCCGGTTTCTCACCGTGTCATCACCTCCCGGCATGTTTATTTCGACGAGTGTTCTTTTTCGTTTAAACAGGAACAACATGCGACTTCTCCTTCGGTGCATGGCCCCCCCTTGGCCGACTCTGTCCGCCTCGGCTCTCTGCCGCGGCGTGGTGCTCCTCCTGGCCGTTCGGTGTTACGGCTGCCGTCTGCTACCTTGCCGGCCTCGGCGGCATCTCCACCGACCTCACCGGCGTCTACACCGACCCCGCCGGCGTCTACACCGACCTCGCCGGCCTCGCCGGCCTCGTCCGCTTCTTCGCCGGCCTCTGCGACGGCCTCTACACTGGCGGGCTCGCCGGTCCTTTCGCCCGGCTCCACGGCCACACGCCTGGTTGCGCCGGCTTCTGCTAGGGCCTCTTCGCCCGGCCCGTCTTCGGCTACTGCCGACGGGTCCACTGGGGCCACCGTGGTCCAACCACTCGCCGGCCCCGTCACCCGGTCCCGCATGGGTATCTACCGACCGAGTGCACGGTACTCCTCGGAGGAATATACCTGTGTGGCTTCGACGTCTACGTCATCACCGTCACCCCTGTCGACCTCCGCCCGTACCGCGCTTCGCGACCCTTTGTGGTTTGCCGCGATGAAGGAGGAATTCGACGCGTTGCAGCGCAATCATACTTGGCAGCTTGTCCCACGTCCCCCACATGCCAACATCATTACCGGGAAGTGGGTTTTCAAGCACAAGTTTCATCCTGATGGCACCCTCGACCGCCACAAGGCGCGTTGGGTCGTTCGTGGTTTTCGTCAGCGCGCCGGTGTCGACTTCACAGATACCTTTGCCCCGGTAGTCAAACCCGGGACAATTCGGACTGTTCTTCAGCTTGCGGTCTCCCGCTCTTGGCCAGTGCATCAGATGGACGTCTCTAATGCTTTTCTTCATGGTCATCTTGAGGAGCAAGTGTTCTGTCAGCAGCCTACGGGATTCGTCGACGAATCTTTTCCAGATAATGTGTGCTTGCTCTCTCGGTCTTTATATGGGCTTAAGCAGGCTCCTCGCGCGTGGTACCAGCGCATTGCTGCGTTCCTTCATCAGCTTGGATTTCGCTCCACTCGCTCCGATGCTTCCCTGTTTGTCTACCACCAGGGTGATGCCACTGCTTTTCTGCTGCTCTATGTCGACGATATCATCTTGACAGCATGCTCGACTGCTCTTCTTCGACAGCTCACTGATCGTCTTCGTGCTGAGTTCGCCATCAAGGACTTAGGTCCTCTACACTATTTCCTCGGGATCGAGGTTATTCGCCGAGCCGATGGCTTCTTTCTTCACCAGCAGAAGTATGCTCATGAGCTTCTGGACCGTGCCGGGATGCTTAACTGCAAACCAGCTGCCACGCCTGTTGACACGAAGGCCAAGCTCTCTGCCACAGATGGTTCTCCCGCTTCCGATGCTCCGTTCTACCGGTCGATTGTTGGTGCACTTCAGTACCTTACTCTTACCCGCCCAGAGCTTCAGTATGCCGTGCAGCAGGTGTGCCTTCATATGCATGCTCCTCGTGACGCCCACTGGACCGCGGTCAAGCGCATTCTTCGCTATATCCGCGGCACTTTGGATCTCGGGTTGTCACTACAGGCGTCGACCTCTTTGGACTTGATTGCTTACTCTGATGCTGACTGGGCTGGCTGCCCCGACACGCGCCGCTCGACATCCGGCTATTGTGTCTATCTTGGGCCATCCCTCATCTCCTGGTCGTCCAAGCGGCAGCCCGTTGTCTCCCGCTCCAGCGCTGAAGCGGAGTATCACGCCGTCGCCAACGTTGTTGCTGAGTGTTCCTGGCTTCGTCAACTTCTCCATGAGCTTTTGTCTCCGGTTGATAAGGCCACAATTGTCTATTGCGACAACGTCTCTGCGGTCTACCTCTCCGCCAACCCGGTTCATCATCGACGCACCAAGCACATTGAGATTGATATCCACTTTGTTCGGGAGCAGGTTTCTCTTGGTCATGTACGCGTGCTACATGTCCCTAGCTCCCAGCAGTTTGCTGACATCATGACCAAGGGCTTGTCTACTGCATCCTTTGAGGAGTTTCGTTCCAGTCTTTGCGTCGACCATGGTGCCGC
>NC_041382.1:773315304-773361494 GCF_002162155.2 Triticum dicoccoides
CTGCACGCGACGCGATGTGACGTGATGAGATTCGATTCCGCGCGAGTTGAGTTAGTTGGGGTGCGCGTCGCCAGGGCCGTGGTCGTTGAAATACGCCGACGAAACTGAAACGCTTCAAGGATAAGCTCCTCCCCGCCCAACTAACTCTTGCTGTGAGAGTGGTTTTGGGTGCGCCCGCCCTCGATGGCTCCGATGTCGCAGTGGCCGGCCGGCGAACCCAGATGTGGTAGTGGAACCCCACATGCCGGCCGGCCGGCCTATTCAGGCTACGGCATGCAGCCAAGACGACCCGACCTCTTTCTTTTCTCTAGTGTTCCTGTTCCCTTGTCACACCGTCACGTATAGCTTGTGCTATACAACTTCGCACCTTTCAACGGAAACCTTCTTGCCGTGAATGGAATGGATCAAGTTTTTGGCGCCGCCGTGGCGTGATGAAATTCACACGCCGCCCTTTTGCTTGTAGGGTTACGCAAGAAAAGCTTGCAAACCTTTTGCTTGTAGTATATGAGAGTGCGGTGGTGATGTTGCGTGCGGGTGCATAACCCTGGGAATAGTTTCAAATCCAGATTGAAACCAGGCCAAACCACTCAACTTTCCTTCCAGCCACCAATCCAATCCAATCCAATCCAATTATTGAGGTCTAGAATCTAAACTGAACCAAACTAGGTGTTGTTTCCATCCAAACCAATCCAGACTGTTTCATCCTTTTGGATTTAATTCATAGTTTGAAACCATGGACAAGCTGGTGTTGGTACGTAACGTGAAGCTACTGGTCATCTGCGTGGCCGTCCGTGCGCTTAACGGAGAGAGACACGCTGCGAGTCGCCGGTGGTGCGCTTCATGGAGAGAAACATCGACACGATCAGATTAAGACAGAGGGAGGGAAACACGGCCGTTGGATCTCCGGCGGCGGCAAAGGCAGCCCAACAACACCCCAGCGGCTAGAGCGTGGAAGATGGCTTACGATGCGCTGGTCTCGTACGCTTTTTTGGGGACGCTGGTCTCGTACGCTCCTAAACAGGTGGCTGATTTGAGATCGATTAGTCTGCGTCCAGATCAATCGAATCCAGTCCAATAAATGATAAAGCCCAAACCAGACCAGATTATATTAGGGCCTTAGACCATTTAAACCAACCCAAAACAACCCATCAGGAAAACCGAACTAAAACTTAGGTTTGAGTCCAAACTATTCCCAGGCTTACGGGTGCAAGCGTTTCCTTTGGGTTTTGGTTCTCGCTCTTTTTTCTTAACATGGGTCTGGTTCAGGCAGTTGTGGGAAGCAGGCGTGTCCAACCCAAGTTAGGTGTGCAGGCTATGAATCTGGTTCAAGGAGAAGCTCTCAATTATTATTTTTAACGTATAAAGCATAGCTATAACTTATCGGTGTTGGGGAAAATCACCCAAGACACAAGCAGCCACTTGGGCTGGTACATTAGACTCCCACTCCACATGATGGTTTGCACGCTTCAAACGGCCCATACTGGGTAACTCATGTGCAACCGTATTTGCACTGCGTCGACATGCATTTATTGCATGTTTAGAGAACTACATCCTGCTTCAGTTGGAACTTCGTGTCCTTGAAAACGGCTGCATACGATGAAGAATCGACACTCTGAAGATACAGGGCCTCCAGTACCAGGAGCTGCGAATCAGTCTCAAACTTCACCGGAAGGATGCCCAAGTTAGCTGCGTGTGACATAGCAAATGCTTCAGCGGCGAAGGCATCCTTCACATGATCCTGTCTACCAACCCGAGCACTAACGATGCCGCCATCAGTGGATTGTGCAACAATACCCAATCCAACATGATCTTCTCCTGGAATGAAAGATCCGTCCAAGTTAATATTAATCATCTCCTCGGTTGGCGGTCTCCACTTGAACTTGGTTTCTTGGGCGCCGGAGAAACTTTCAAAACGTCAGCATGCCTTGCCGGCTTTTGTATAGGTATCACTTATCAAAATCCTATTACTTTAGAGAATGAGACTGCGCGTTTATGGCTGCAGTCCTTACAATAGATAACCATGGCATGCACCCTTTGATTGATTTGAAGAAGGAAGCAATAAGCAGCACGAAGCTTATCAATAATTTTAAGCTCTCTAAGATTAATCGGTTGGCCAATGTGGTGGCATATCAGATTGGGAAGTCCACTTTGATAACATATCGGATGGTGTCCTTGTTAAAAGTGTCCCGGTCTACGTGGTGAATGCTGTAATGAACGAGTGTAAACATTTCATTTAATTAATATATGACAAGGTGTTTTACAAACAAAAAATCATAACTCCGAAGAAAAGACCCCCAACATTATCACCACGCTGACCAAGTTGAGGGGACGCACAAACCAAACTGTTTCCACATTCTAGCCGATTCCCCCAACATTTATAAACTGTTTAGTACAATTAAAAAAAATGCAGTGCCATATAAAAGAAGTTTTTATTTTTAAAAATATATTAGTGATAATTAAGAAATAGTATGCAATATTAAAAATATCTCGCATGAAGCTTAAATGAAAAACCAGAAAAAGTTTAAATGAAAAAAATCCAGGAAAGCTTAAAAGAAACTGTGTGCTAAAGGCATGCCCGTCAGGAAAACCGTTATTCGCTGGGCAGGGCCATACAAACGGACACCAGTGGCCAGAAGTGCATATATCTCGCATGAAGCGAGTTATAGCCTGCTTTTTTGGGATGAAGATATAGCCCTCTTGGTTTGTAGCGTTTCAGTCAGTTTGATTAAAAAATAGCATATATTAAAGAGCAACTTTACTTAGTGTTAAAATATTAATCGCATGCTACAAAAATACATTGAAATGTAGATGTTGTTTCACATATTTTTGAAAATTTCATGTAATTCGACAAATAATGTGTGACTTTTAGAAACCGTTGACATGTTTACAAAATAGTTCATGACATATAGAAGAATGTTCTGGAAGAATTTCTTTCTTAATTTTAAAAATCGACCATGACATTCAAAAATTATTGATGACATTTAAAATATCCTCAACCATTTAAAACTTTGTTCATTAGAGTTTTTTAAAAAATATATATAAATGACCATGTTATTTTACAGAATTATGTCACATAATTGAAGAATGCATGTGACATTTTTTACAAAGAAATTCAAGGGAATTTTATTATTTTTATACAATTCAAAAAACTTATGTGATATTTAAATGTAGTTCATACATTTCAAAAAATATATTAGTGACATTTAAAATAATAGTAATAATATCCAATGTAAAATAATTCATGCCATTTATAAAATGTCCAATGTGTATTAAAAAATGTGTAATTGAAAAAAATCGAGCATATGTTTAAAATTTTGCTTCTCATGTATTTGAATTTTTTAACGTGCACAAAAAATATTCCACATGTATACGAGAAATGTAAACTTGTATTAAAAAGAAAGAGGAAATAAGGAAAAAAAATAGAATAGCATAGTATAGATTAAAGGAAAAGAAAACCTAAAAAAGAAATAATACGCTATGAAAATTGTAAGCAGGAAGAATAAAAATAATAAATGAAAACAAATTAAGAAATCATAAAATACAAAAACCCAAACTTTGCACGGAAGGCGTGTCCCGCAATTGAGACCGCTACTCGCTGGGCTGGCCTATCATACGGACACTAGAGACGAGAGGTGCTTAGACCGTGGGAGGAATTGAACTCACCAATCCGCGATGCTTAGACTCCCTGCTTACCACTTAACTACTGGCTCGTGGCGATGATGGGAAGCGCAGATTGTTTAAGAACCCTGTATAATGTCTAGGTTTAAGTCTAAATTTCAAAAAAAATGAGGTGCGTCTACCAGGAATAGTACTATTGCTACAGTTGTGTGTACAAGAGTTGCTAGCCAGTTGACCTAGATGAGTGTAAGTGTCCTATGAACTACGCCAAATACTAAGAATTAAATACCTTGGTAGATCTGAACACTATCAAAGTTTTTTCAACATTTCATGTAAAATTGTGAACATTTTCTATAAAGAAAATAATAAGTAAAAATACAAACATTTTCAAAACAACATGAAAAATTGAGCTTTTTTTAGAACTGATTGTTTTGAATTTTTAAGAAAATTGAAAATCGGAACATTTCTTAAAATTCTGAACTTTTGTTTTGAGAAACACGAACATTTTTTAAAGTTGCAAACAATTTTTTCAAAAATGTCAATACTTTTTGAATTTGAACAAATTAAAAACATGATACATTTTTAAAAAATTCTGAACAAAATTTCAGAATAAGAAAAAGTTTTTTACGATTGCAAACAGTTTTTATATCTATGAACAAATTTCAAAACAGGAGCATTTTCTAAAATTCTAAACAATCTTTGGAAATAAGAAAACTTTCTAAAAATTCCGATTTTTTTAAAGCACAAACACTTTTCAAATTTACAAAGAAAGTTGATAAATGGAAATCTTGTTTGAAATCTTTTGGATTTGATGAACAAAATTTGAAAACATGGTGTTTTAGTGAAAATGTGATTATTTTTTAAAATTTCCATTAAAATAATGAATTAACGAAAAAATTTTAAAAAGAAAAGGAAGAAGAAAAAATGAACAAAATTTTGAAAACATGACCATTTTTTAAATTCAGAAAAAAGTTGAAAACACGTTTTTTTTTCAAAAATGTCAACCAAATTTAAATAATGCATATAAAATTTGAAAATTTTGAACTTGTTTTGGGAAAGGAAAATATTCCAAATATTTTTTAAAATCTATTTTTTGATTTTTAAAAGAAAGAACAAAAAAAGAGTAAATCTAAAAAAATAACAAAAAAAAGAAAAATAAACAGAAAGAGTAAACAGAAAGAATGAACGAAAAAAGTGAAAGAAATAACAGGAAAAACCTACTGAGAGAACCTAGAAGTTTTTCCAAACCGGTGAACCGGTAGGAACCTGATGGATGCAAATAAATCATGAAAAGATTAGGTTGGCTGAATTATAGCTACATGTTGAGGTGTCGCATGGTGAGGACACAGCTAGTCGGAGCGCTTTCAATGACGACGAACCGCTGCCGACCCGCCATCCTGATATATACAGACTCCTAAATATTCAGTAGGCCGGTGTTGTCGACGCAGTAGTGCATGCTGCCATGAGCGGTCTAGAGACCGTGGATGGAGTGGCAGCCGCCCTTGAAGACATAGCCGACATGCCGCTAGATGAGCTGAACACCACCTTGGAATGTGAATGCCAATTCGTGGCGCAGAAGGTCGCACACCATATCCTGGCGTGGTGGCGTTTAAGGGTCGTTATCTTCTTGGGGGTATTGTTTTCGGAGAACCTTTCTCATTGCTCCTATATTGGCACAACAGTCGATTATGTTGATGCTGGCGTGTTGCAAGTCGTGTGATGTGTCAATTTTGTTTGTTTTTTCTTCTTTTTTGTCCTCTATTGGTTGTACTATCTCCACTATGTGTTGGTATCGTGGAACTATAGAGGTTGGATGCATTCATATCATCTTGATATTAACATTATCATTCAAAAATCGCGATGCTCACATGTACGTATATCTCGGTGCATATTCTATAGAGATACAACGAGATTTATGGATTTATTCAGGGTGTATTCTCTTCCTTTTGTAAACTAATATAAAACGTTTTAGGTCACTAGAGAAAGTAGACTACAACTACTGGGCACAGAGATGGTGTGTGGGTGTGCATGCACGTGTGCATTCGTAAAGAAATACGTACAAGCAGCCCCGCAGAAAAAGAAGCCGCGAAACAAAGAAAAAGTAAGCTACTGGTTTTTTTAGGGGTAACTAAGGTACGGGTGTATCTACATTTTGAGGTAGGCGACTGAAAGTCTGAAACTCCTCCATACTCGCCCTTGCTAAAAGAAGAGACTTCTTCTTTTTTGAGGAAAAAAAAGAGACTTCTGGTATCACTCTAAGATCCTTCCAGGAAGCCTGGCACGGCCTTTTTGTTCATGATCAGCCCAGCAAGTGAACAAGTCCATATGCATCCCCCGGCAATGACAATACAACAACAACAACAACAACAACAACAACAAAAACCCTAAAAAGTACAACAAAAAAAGGAAAAAAACAGTGACGGCATTAAATAAAAGAACAAATATTGGCCAGTCCTCTCACCTAAAAATAGATAATAGTGCTCAGCAGCAGCATCAAGCCCATTTGAGATTCAAAAGCAAGATTTGATGCCATGTATTTGAGATAATATTCAGAAGCAATATCAGATTTAGTGCTTCTCTCCATTTTCCTTTCTCTCTCTCTCTCTCTCCCTCTCCTTCTCTCTCTTCCTCTGGATAATGTTCTCACAGTGAACAGCAGACAGAGGACAGTAGCACACTGGGTGAGGGGCATGCTCTACATTATTGCTCATCATCTGGCCTCCCTTTCAAAAAGGTTGTAATCTACTTTATTTCATTAGCAAACAACAGGAAGGTTTCATCATTTGATTCAACAGGAAGGTTTCACTCTGTACTTGTTGGTCCTTTCTTCATGTAATCTCTCTACAGAGCCTGCACCCAAACAAACAAGGAGATATAAACGGACCAGTGATTTCATTGTACAAATTAAGGACTGCATGTTCCACAACACAACAGTGGGTTAGTTAGTTACCAAGAGCGCAGTGGCCCATCTATGATCTATGTATGGTCCTTGCAAAAGCGGGCTTAGCTTTTCTGCCAGACATGTTCTACTACAGGTAAACCTGTCTGGCAGATAGCTCTTGTCTTCAGAAGTCTACAAGTTAACATGTAGGCAACAGTTCAGCACTGAGTGCCAAGCTAGCACGGCCACACACACCACTCAGAAACAACCAGTACAATCCAATCTCCTACAGTCCTACTGTAGGCAAGTACATAAGCAGGTTAGTTAGCAGACTTTTTTTTACTGCAAGAACATGTCGGCAAATGGTACTGAAGATCACATCAGGCTAAAACTGAACGAGATCTCCTGATCATGATACATCCATGGAAACCTGATCTGACAGGTAGATCAATTATCTGCACATTTTTCTCTTGGTAATAGAAAGAAGATCCTGAGGGTAAGATATTAATTGTTGTATCCATTTGATGCTATATTTTAAGTTAATAAATGCGCCCTTTATCGAAAGATATATTAATTGCTGCATTTCCACGGCACCTAAGCAACAGCATGCAGCTCACACACTGTCTGTATGAATGAAGAGTGCTCGGGTGATATGCATATGCAGAACGTGAGCCCATGTCGAGCCTGAATTTCTGGAAACGTCTCGTGCGGAACGTGATCTGTGCAAGAAGATCCAACAGTTTCTTTAGGATTTCTTCATACCGCCAGCCAGTTACGTGCCTAGACAGATGTGGATAGATACTAGATACCTGGAGAAAGTGGCATTAAAAAGTGTCACAGGTTTCTCGGTTCAAAGCAGAGTGAGAGAGCCCTTTTGCTGTGCCGTACCTGACGTGACGAAGACATGAGTGAGCGATCAATGAGATAGCCATTCGATCTGAAACCAAGTGAACGGTATTTTTTTTCCGGTCGACAAGATGCAGAGAAGAGAAGGGACGGCGAGCTGGCAATGCAAAGGGAATGAAGCAATCGAAAGCGCGTCAGTTTATCTGTGATCGCCATGCGCCCTTGCCTTTGCCTCTAGTTCTTGCCGCTTCGCCTCTGATTTTAGACACGCACGCATGCAGCCCCCTTAGTTCTTGCCACTGAACATGATTATTTGGGATTGATTAGTCATTGCTGCCTAATTGCATCAGTTCCCCGCAAACCAAAAAAAAATGCATCAGTTGAGGCGATCCCTTGGTCAGGTCAGACACTGTACGTCTCTAAAACATCTTGTCAAGGGAGATAGTTAGGGAGAAGAAGGCACCAATCTTGGCCAGCTTAGCTGTCCCGAGACATGGACGATATACAGGGCAGGATGTAGAATAAATTCAGGAACATGCAAGCATATATGTTAATACGAGACTTGAACTCCATTGAGCTGCGGATACCACTGTATTTCCAACCATCCAACTAGAGGTTCGATCGGGAAGCATAGCTTGTTGCTCCCGACCACCTCCCGGCCCTGCCCTAGCGCTGGCTCCCCGGGAGGCGGCCGGGGTGGCGATAGCTCCCCTCCCTCCGCCCCTCCTCCTCCCACTCCCCCGCTACTGCCGGCGGGCGTCTCCGGATCTGGCCCGGGTGGTGTCGGCAGCGGCGGGATCTTCCGTACCCGCGCGCGCAGCCCTCCTTCCCGTGGCAGGGGGTAGGCAACGGTGAGGCTGGCGGTGGTCCGGCGACCTGGTGGCGGTGGCCAGCAGTAGGGGTGGTGGTGGTGGTGCTCCTTGGCGGCAAGGTGACCTGGTTGCGTGGGGTTGCCGGCGAAGCGTCCCAGCCCAGATCTGGGCCCTTAGGGCCCCATATGGGTCATAGCGGGCTGGCTCGGCGCGACCTCGCTGCCTACTGCGCGGCAAAGAGGAGCAGCTCGGACGAGGGGCGGCGACGCCGACGACGTGCCGTCTGCAGCGCGACGGCGGGAGCTTTACGGGCATCTCACGGCCCGGCAGGGCCTGGTATGCTCCTGTTGTTGCGTCCGGTCGGTTACCGTCCTTGATGTCGAGGTTGGGCCCTCCCGCATGCCGACGGTGCTGCGCCCCTAGTCCCAACTCCTCTTCTTCGCTGTGCAAGCCCCACTTCGCGGTGCCGTGGAGAGACAACATGTGAGGCTTCAAGACCGTGTTGGCGCAGGGTGGTGGACGGTATGGTGGCGTGCTCCGGAGTGGCTGGGGTGATGGTTGGGATTGGGAGAAATCTCTGTCGGCATGTCCGACACCGACGTGGTGGCACCCGGACCTTCCGGGAGGGCGTCGGGTGCTACCCTTCCTTTCTCATCGCTGCGTGCCTGGGGAACCCTTGGCAGCAGCATCGTCATTGTCGCGTCTCTTCTTGGAGGTGTTGATTGGTACCAGTGCTCCGAAGACTAGGAGCTTGGTGGGAGATCTCCGGCGGGCGCAACGATCGCGAGGCTTCTTCATTTTTGTTGATCCGTCGTTGTCTGCATTTGTTCCTTTTCTATTTTCTTTTTCATTTCTTTTGGGTGTAATTATGCTGCTTCCACCCTATCACCTACCATTGGCTATATCGGATGTTTGCTATATTAATATAGCGGTGTACAAGTCTTTCCTCATGTTGGTGCGCTAGTAGGCGATCGCAGCTGATCGCGCGTTGGCGCCGGGTACATTCGTTTGATGTGTGTCAGTGTGTGAAAGAGGCTGCCTATTTCAGATTTTGGAACATAAAGTTGATGGCCGAACGCAAATGCTAGACGACCCATTGTTGGTTTCCGCCTCTCTTTTTTTTCCTTTGGAGTCTCCCCGTTTTTGTTATTTCCGACCGATATAGACTGAAAAAAATAGCAAGCTCAACGAGGACAAACTTTCCATGAACACCATATGTTTTTAATTTACAATAATATATATATATTTATTCGCTCTAGAAATAACAACCAAGATATTTATTTGTACATGTAACATTCTACTATGGTTTAAGAATACCAAACTAGATGGTAGCACATATAAGGATAAATATAAGTGTCATGAATTAATTGGTGAGGAATGTGATTATGTTTTTTTTAATTCAAATAAGCAACATGCTAGGGGCACTCTCTTCTTTTTGAGAAAAAAATACTTAGAAATATGCAGATTCAATTAAGAAAACTATCACACATAATTATAACCAAGAAAAATCTATAGTTCCAACAAATGTTTATTTTACTCAAAATGTATCAGCAATTACAAAAAAATAGCATATGTAAAAAAGTAATTTTATCTTTATAATTAGTGGTGGAGTCATATAGATAGTTTAAAGGTTATGCCAATCAATTGAAAAGGTGAAAATGTTTAGTATATTAATTATAACTATTATTTTTATCTTAATATTTGTATTTTTTGGCAAAAGTAAGTAATTTATATTTGTGTAACTAATTTAGAATTACAGTCAAGTTGGACTAATTCTAAAAGATTAGCTGAAAGATAGGTTTTGTCAGACCTACTACTACTTAATAATGAAATAAGAGAGGAAAATATGTGTTCTAACCATATTTCACTTATTTATGTCTTCTTTTGCCTAAGTATATTGAGATGCATATTATTTCATCTGAGATTAACCAATTGTTGTTTGATTAATTTGGATCTTTTGTCCAGTTATATGAACAACAATGCCTAAGCACCCTTTCTATCTATTTATCGCATGCCTTGTCTTAAATTCATTTATTGTTGATCACAAAATTTAATAAAAGCTTTTATTTGGCTCCTCCAGGCGAGGAGCATTCAGAGACTCCGATCTGACTAGGGTGAACTTCAAAACTTTCTATTTGTGTCTCGGTATCGATTTGTTACTATTCGGTTCCACCGAACGGAGCGCATAGATCTGCTTTGTAGCCCTCTCGGACAACTTGATTGATTTGCTTCGGTCTCACCGAATAGCTCCCTGCAGAGTAGTTACATGCTTTGATGGCACTAAGTCAAGCCAGTTGGGCTGATCAACAGTGCACGAGTATATAAATGCATCCCATGGCAATGCCAATACACCAACAAAAATCCCCCTAGAAACTACACCAAAAAATGAAAAGAAAAACAATAACGACATTAAAGAAAACAACATATATTGGCCAGTCCTCTCACCTAAAAAAGATAATAAGTCTATTTGAGATTCAGAAGCAAGAATTGATGCCCATGTATTTGAGATAATATTCAGAAGCAATATCAGATTTGATGCTTCTCTCTCTCTCTGGTTACATATCGTAGTAGCTGCTTGACGGTTGACAGAAGACAATTCTGCATCATTGCATCTCATCATTTGGCCTCCGTTAAAAAAAGATTGTAATCTACTACAACAGGAAGATTTCATCTCATCAAAGGGAGTGTTTCATTAGCAAACAGGAAGGTTTCATCATTTCATCCAGCGGCACAGTTAGTTGTACTACTGTACTTATTGGGCCTTCCTTCTTGTAATCTCACTACAAAGCCTGCACCCAAACAAACAAGGAGATATAAACGGACTAGTGATTTCATTGTGCAAACAGGCGAACAGGCCTATTGGCGCGGATGATGAGAAACTGTACAAATTAAGGACTGCATGTTCCACAACACAAGAGTGGGTTAGTTAGTTACCAGTGTGCAGTGGCCCATCTATGATCTATGTATGGTCCTTGCAAAAGCTGGCTTAGCTTTTCTGCCATGTTTCACTACAGGAAAACCTGTCTGGCAGATTCTCAAGCTCCCCTTGCTTTGAATCAATAAGTTACTAACTTACACTGAAAGTTCAACTTGTTAATCAAATAAACTTGAGCAGACAAACACCCCACTTTCTGCAACCAAATATACAACTATGTTATATGAGAAGGTAAAACATGTGCATAAGGTCTTGAGGTGTCCATGGCGTCCATCTCGCATGTGTACGTACTTACGTGTTCTTGCAGGGTCTAAACTGCCAGTAAGTAATACTATTGCAAAGTGCAAACAGCTGCATGTACATGTTGACAGGCTTTCTTTCAGCCAACAGGCAGTTCTTCTCTTCAGAGCTCTACAGTTTAGATGCAGGCAACAGTTCACCACAAAGTTCCAAGCTAGCACGGCCACACACAGCACTCAGAAACAACCAGTACAATCCAATCTTGTAGGCAAGTACATGAGCAGGTTAGTTAGGAGTCTCTTTTTACTGCAAGGACATGTCGGCATCAGGCTGAAACTGAAGGAGATCTCCTGATCATGATACATGCATGGCATGGAAGCCCGATCTTTCTTGCTAGATAGATCAATTATTTGCAGATATTTTCTTTTTCATAACAAGAAGATCCGGAGGATAAGATATTGCTGCATTTCCACGGCACCGAAGCAGCAGCATGCAGCTCTCGCCCACTGCCTGTCTGAAGGGTGCCTGGGACTGGGTGATATGCATATGCGGAACGCGAGCCCATGTTCGACCTGAATTTCTGGAAACGTCTCGTGCGGAAGGAAGTACGTGACCCGTGCAAGATCCAGTTTCATATATACCGCCAGCCGGCCAGCCAGCTACCTGCCTAGACAGATGTGGATAGATACGAGATAAGTACCTCGAGAAAGTGGCACTAAAAAGTATCACAGGTTTCTCGGTTGAGAGCCCTTTTGCTGTGCCGTACCTGACGTGATGAAGACATGAGTGAGTGATGAATGAGAGATAGGCATTACTAGATCTGAAAGAGGCCATGTGAAGAGAGAGAGCGCTTTTCCTTTAGTTTGTTGTCGACAAGAAGAAGATGCAGAGAAGAGAAGGAAGGCCGAGCTGGATGGCAATCAAGAGCAATACGCATGCAGCCCCCTAGTTCTTGCCACTAAAGACTAAAAATGATTATTGGGGATTGATTTGGCATTGCTGCCTAATTGCATCAGTGGAGGTGATCCCTAGGTCAAGTCTGAAACCATCTCGAGCAGCTTAGATCATCAGACAGCTGGGGGCCAAAAACCCGTCTCAAACGCCCGACCGGGCTGACCGGTCACAAAAAACCGACCCACCAGAGCGTCTCAAACCGTTCTCAAACATCGGGGTTGCTCGGTGCCCCTCATATTCAGCCCAAATATGAGGCGGCCCGGGCGCGCTCGAACGTGTACGTCACGTCAACCCGGTCCACCCCGACCCCGCATATATCCCCTTCGCTAAACATTAGACCGTAGTTCGCTCAGTCCACTCCACTCTCTCTGTCCCATCCTCTTCCCAATCCACCCTCTCCTCTTCCCATTCCGATCCATGACGGATGACCGCAGCGGCTCCGGATCCAATGACGACGAGAGTGACATCGATGCGGTCGCTCTCCGCATTGCTTTGCGCCGCTCCCATCTAGATCGGGGCGGCAACATCGAAAGCAGCTCACAGAGCGATGCTTTGTCCCCCTTCGCCCGCTGTCACAGTGCTGGTGACGTTGCCGGGCCCTCTTGTCTGGCGCGCAGGACCGGTAGGAGACTCGCCCATTCCGTCCAACTCCACGTACGTTGCCCCGCCGCCACCACACCCATTATACCTCCGGAGGACGTGGTCCTTGTGCCATCGCCAGCGTCGGGCCGGTCGAGGACGCCCGAGTCGGAGGTGCGGGCCGCACGACGCGAGTGGCAACGTGCAAGGGAGGCCATGGCAGCGGGCGACGCGTCGGTGAGGCGCTGAGAACTCGTGTGCGCGTCGGTCGATCCTGAGAACGCGCTCATTGCATCCGTCCGCTGGTGCTCGCTGACAACGGCGGAGACAGATGCGCGGCGGCTTCGGTGGAAGAACACCAAAGCGCTTCGGCTCGTTATCGAGCTGTCAGAGTGTAATGCGGCGACGAAGGCGAGGAGGCACGCCCGGGAGCAGAAGCGCTTGCTTCGGAGGCTTGCTGGGTGATGAAAGGGCATTTCCCTTCTTTATGTTTTGGATGATGATGACAATCCTTTGTGGTCTAATCGTGTGCTATATGTTTCAGGTTCTCGATGCTTAGGCCTACATCGAATTGCTATTGCCTCTCGAAGGAAAAGATCGAAGACGTGTTCTCTACGCTTTTATTTTCATTAGTCATAGAGTACCCGTACTATCAAGAGGGAATCCTCATTAGGAAGCTCTGGGGGAATCAGTTTACGTACACTTTCCTCACCCTTTTTTTGTCTTCCTCAGTTGCGTGAGAGAGAGTTTCCCCCTGTCTTTCCCTCTTGTTTCTGCTCTTCCCAGCGGTTGTACCGCTGGACCTTGACGCTCTCCAGCTTTGACCGAGCGGTTGTACCGCTGCCTCCGGGCGGTGGTACCGCCACCTTGCTCAACAAAGGCTAGGACGGTGGTTCCGGCCATGCACCGCTCAAGTACCGCTCAAGGCTCTGTTTTGATGCGGTTCTCGGGCGGTGGTGGCCCGGTTGATCCGGTCGATCCTCGTTGACCGGTACCACCGGTGGTCTGAGCGGTTCTTCCGCTCAGAACTTCGTCGTCCAAGAGCTCAGGGCCATGCGGTTGTTCCGGGCTTGCACCGCTCAAGTACCGGTCTCGTCTCTGTTTTGAGGCGGTAGTTGTGCGGTGGCTGAGCAGTTGGTCCGGTCATTCTCTTAACCGGTACCACCGCCTAGTGGCCCGGTTGTACTGCTTGGTAGGGTTCGGCAGCTACACCGTGAGTCCCGGTTGTATCGGGACAAGGACCGGTTGTACCGCTGCGGGGCTGAAAACGCAGCAACGGCTGGATTTTTAGGGTTACTATATAAGAGTGTTTCTACCACCTACCACTCTCACCTTTGACCTCTCTCACTCCACCATTAATGCACTTCAAGCTCTCTTGCCCGATCTCTCTCTCTAGCCACTCAAACTTGTTGACTTGCTAGGGATTGAAGGAGGAGACCTAGATCTACACTTCCACCAAAGGATAATTACTTCCCCCATACTTTTTGTCTGGATTTTGTTACTCTTGGGTGTTTGAGCACCCTAGACGGTTGAGGTCACCTCGGAGCCATATTCCATTGTGGTGAAGCTTCGTGGTTTTGTTGGGAGCCTCTAATTAAGTTGTGGAGAGAGCCCCAACCTTGTTTGTAAAGGTTCGATCGCCGCCTTCAAGGGCACCAATAGTGGAATCACGGCATCTCGCATTGTGCGAGGGCGTGAGGAGAATACGGTGGCCCTAGTGGCTTCTTGGGGAGCATTGTGCCTCCACACCGCTCCAACGGAGACGTACTTCCTCTCAAAGGGAAGGAACTTCGGCAACACATCCTCGTCTCCATCATCTCCACTCTTGGTTATCTCGTGCCTTTATTTGAGCAAGCTTTTTTTTGTTTCATATCTCTTGCTTGCTTGTGTTCCTATCCTTGTTACATCATATAGGTTGCTCACCTAGTTGCATATCTAGACAACCTACTTTGATGCAAAGTTTAAATTGTTAAAGAAAAGCTAAAAATTGTTAGTTGCCTATTCACCCCCCTCTAGTCAACCATATCGATCCTTTAAATTGGTATCAGAGCCTCGTCTCTTTATTAAGGACTTTACCGTTCAAAGAGTATGGTTGATACCGTAGACGGTGTGGAGGAACACTCCGGTGTGAATCCTATCTCGTCTACGGGCGATGGGGGAACCTCTGTCTCACGTGAGGAGTTCAATGTGGCCTTGGAGACATTGAAAACCTCCATGACGACCAAAGTTGAAAGCATGTTTACTAAATTTCTTGAGGGGCTTAAACTATCCACCGCACCATTGAAAGTGAGTGATCCCGCCAACAAGGTGACGGATGCTATCCCCGACAAGGGGGAAGCTAGTAGTGAAAAGACTCCTTCTAGTGGTAAGAATGGCACCGGCATCTTTGCCCATGTGGAATCACCACTTGTTTATGGTGGACCGGTTCCTTCCACTCATTTGAATCATGCCGGTCCTCCCCCTAAGATTGTGAAAAATGAGGATTTTGATTCTTGGGTTTACCGCTTTAAACGTCATTTAAATCATGTGAACACTAACCTTTGGAGAATCATTGAAGAAGGTTTCTATCCACATGATCCAAGCAACTTCACTCGTCGAGAAGCCGCAGACAATCAATTCAATGAGAATGATCTCTTCATCATTCAAGATGCAATTCCACCCGAAGACCTACCTCATCTTCGTCCCTTCGCCATGGCCAAAGAAGCATGGCATTGTGTTGTCTCTCTCTACCGGGGAAGCGCAAGCATTCAACGCTCCAACTATGAAGTGGTACAAGATGAGGCCGATGAGTTTGCAATGAAGGAAGATGAAGAACCTCGTGAGCTCTATCGGAGAGTAACCAAACTCGTGGTCTCACTACGAGATCACGGGAGCAAGGACACAGATGACAATTGGATCAAGCGAAAATTCCTCAAGGCAATGATGCCCTATCACAAGGCCATGTCCTTCGTCATTCGTCAAAGACCGAACTTCCACACTTTGACCTCAAGCGAAGTGTTGGATGAGTTTGTGGCCATGAACATTTTGGACAAGACCGCCGACAATGCGGTGCTCCGTTCTCAACGGGCAAAGAAGCCTAACCTTGCATTGAAGGCCAAGCTCACCGTTGAAGATGAAGAAGAGGAAGAAGAGGAGAGCAACCCCGAAGATACGAAGTATGCATATCATGAACACATGGCACTTGCTTCAAGGCAATTTTGGATCAAGAAAAACTTGAGGCCAAACTTTAGCAAAAACAACTCGAGTGGCACGAGGGGCAAGCAACGTGTAAGGACTTGCTACAATTGCGGCAACGTGAGTCATTTTGTTGTGGAATGCCCGTATGAGAAGAGGGAAGACAATGGTGGCAAGCTCATCCGAAAGGACAAGGCCAAGTCGTTCCCCAACAAGAACAACTTCACCAAAGAAGACTCCTCCCAAGGCATTGGTTGTACAAGAAGAGTACAATGAGGATGATGACGATGACGAAGATGATGAGTCGGTTGCCATGGCCTCCGTTGCCATTGCAACGACTTCACGGGTGTCTCTCTTCGACTCACCCAATGAGAGCATCACCGCCAAGTGCCTCATGGCTAAAGCCACCAACAAGGTAACCCCCAATATCAAAACTATCATCATTAATCATCCTTCTCCGACGGATAGCATTAGTGAACTTGAGGGAGCTAATGTGGAGGCAAACGAGTTTGAGGCCTTTATGGGCAAACTTAAGGGAAAATCCAAGAAGCACTTTGTTGCTCTCCTAGAACAAATTGGTAAAGCCAATGACATGATCGAGGCTCACGAAGACACCATCTCTAAGATGGAAGGGCATAGTCGTGACTATGCCGATGAGATTTCGGATCTTTCCAATGCTCTTGAGGAAGAGCGTGGTCTTTGTTTGGCTCTTGAGGAGTCACACAACGTTGATCATGCTAAGTTAAAGAAAGATTATGATCATGTCCTCATTGTTTCTCGTGTGCTAAATTCCGAGAAGGCCAAACTCGGGGTTGATCTTGCTAGATTTAAAGAGGATTTTGATAAACTTGACAAGGCCCACAAGGCCTTGAAGGGTATTCACGCTAGCCTCAAGGAGTCTCATGATCAACTCCAAGTGAAACTAACTAAGGAGAAAGCAAAATTTCCTCATATTGTCTTAATTGATAATGCAAATGCTACTAACCCGTGTTGTGAGCATATACATCTTGTTAAGGAAAATGCTAAGTTGAAGGAGCAACTTGAGAGAGGTCTTGCGACTTGCGTACAAGGCAAGAAGAACCTCAACGATCTCTTGATCAACCAAAAGAGAGTTGTGGCCAAGGAAGGGGTTGGGTACGTGCCCGACTCCAAGAACAAGAAGAAGAATGACAAGAACAAACGACCTCCTCCTCTCATGCAAACCTTTGTGAGGGAGGGAGAGAGTGCCCCCGAGGAGAAGAAGAAGAACAATGTCAAGAAGGGCAATGTCACCCTTCCCAACAAAGCCGGCGATTTTAACCCTTCTTATGTGTTATGCCGTGCTAGTGATGGGCATGTCTATGTCAAATTTGTTGGTTCTCTTCATGAGTACATTGAATGGTCTATTTGGGTTCCTAAGACCCTTGTTACTAACATCAAAGGACCCATTACAAAATGGGTACCTAAAACCAAGCATTGATCTCTTGTAGGTGTTTGCTTCCGGTGGTGGATCATGGTTGCTCGACAGCGAAGCTACAAATCATATGACCGGAAGCAAGGACTTGGTGGTGGACGTGCACAAGTTTCCATCTGTGCCCACCAATGTCGAGTGGATGACGTCTCATCTTCTAAGGTATTGGGACTTGGCAAGGTGGTCATCTCTCATGATCTCACGATCGAGAAGGTCATGCTTGTTGAGTCCCTTGCATACAATTTACTTTCCGTTCGTCAACTTGCAATCATGGGCTTTGCCACTTTCTTTGATATCGATACCGTGGCCCTCTTGTGGAGCAAGACTCTTAAAGTAGCCTTTGTTGGGCATGTCGAGAACGGTCTATATGTGATTAACTTTTCGGAGCGACCCACTAAGACCGCGACGTGCCTAATGGCTAAAGTTGATGTGGGATGGCTTTGGCATCGTAGTTTAGCCCATGTCAATATGAGATCTTTGCAAAGTCTCCTCAAGAGGGACCATGTCCGTGGACTAACGAATGTTAGTTTTGCTAAAGATCGTGCTTGCAGTGTCTGTATCAAAGGAAAGCTACATGAGAAGGCTCACCCTCCCACGACTATCATTTATTCAAAGAGGCCTTTGGAGCTCCTTCACATGGATCTCTTTGGTCCTCCATCCTTCGATAGTCTTGGAGGTAGGAAGTATTGCTTGGTGATTGTGGATGACTACTCAAGGTACACGTGGGTGTATTTCTTCAAGAGGAAGAGCGAGACCCAACAAACTGTCATTGACTTTGCAAATGAAGCACAACGTCAACACAATGCAAAGATCTTGACAATAAAAAATGACAACGGCACCGAGTTCAAGAACTACACCTTGGATGAGTTTCTTAGTGATGAGAGAATCAAATATCAATATTCCGCACCCTACACCCCTCAACAAAACGGTGTTGCGGAGAGGAAGAACCAGACGTTGATGGATGCGGCGAGGACCATGATGGCGGAGTTCAAGTCTCCGTACAACTTTTGGGCCGAAGTCATCAACACCGCGTGTCATGCATCCAATCGGCTCTACCTCCGCAAGGGTTTGAACAAGAATCCATATGAGATACTCACCGGTAACAAGCCCAACCTCAAGTACTTCCGGGTATTCGGGTGTAAGTGTTTCATTCTCAAGAAAGGTGTTCGGTTGTCTAAATTTGAGGCTAGAGCTTATGAAGGCATATTTGTTGGTTATGCTACAAACTCTCATGCTTACCGTGTCCTCAATAAATCCACGGGACTTATTGAGGAGACGTGTAACGTGGAGTTTGATGAGAATAATGGCTCCCAAGTGGAGCAAAGTGGCACTTGTGATGTAGGTGATGAAATTCCTCCTCAAGCCATAAGAAGAATGGGTGTTGGTTTTATCCTACCCATTGAGGAACCCCTTGTGGCCGAAGGAGAAGGACAATGCTCCACTCAAGTGGAGCCATCACCAACCCAAGGCCCACATGCTTCCGAAGAACAAAGTGAAGGCCCTCAACCTCATGAACAAGACCAAGGGCAAGATCATACTCAAGACGGTGTGGACAAACCAAGTGTTGCCCAAGGTCAAGTTCTCTCCCCCGAGCAAGTTCAAGATCAAGAACAAGTTCATGACGGCGCTCAAGATGATCAAGTAACCGCTCCTCAACTCACCACCGAGGAGGAATTAGAGCATCGTGCCGCCAAGGTTGCTTCCAAGCTCTCCACCAAGGATCATCTCATGACGAATGTGCTTGGAAGCTTAAGAAAGGGGGTAAGCACTCGTAGACAATTAACAAATTATTGTGAGCAGCACGCGTTTGTCTCTTGTGTGGAACCCCACAAGGTCTATGAAGCGCTAGAAGATCCGGACTGGCTCAACGCCATGTATGAAGAACTCAACAACTTCGAGCGCAACAAAGTGTGGAGATTAGTGCCAAGACCAACCGGGAATCACAATGTCATAGGAACCAAGTGGATATTTAAGAACAAGCAAGATGCCCATGGGATTATCATTCGCAACAAGGCTCGTCTGGTAGCACAAGGCTACTCCCAAGTCGAGGGTATCGACTACGGTGAAACCTTTTCTCCCGTTGCTCGTCTTGAATCCATTCACATGTTGATTGCATATGCTTCTCATCATAACTTTAAGTTACAACAAATGGATGTGAAGAGTGCTTTTCTTAATGGTCCCATTAATGAATTGGTTTACGTCAAGCAACCCCCCCGGGTTCGAGGATCCCTACTTTCCCGATCATGTGTATCAACTCGATAAGGCACTCTATGGTCTTAAACAAGCCTCACGTGCGTGGTATGACCACCTTACCGAGTTGTTACAAGACCGTGGTTTTGAAGTTGGGCTAATCGACCCCACTCTTTTTACTAAGAAGGTCAAAGGGGAGTTGTTTGTGTGCCAATTATATGTTGATGATATTATCTTTGGTTCTCCTAACAAAGCTTTCAATGAGGAATTTGCCGCTCTCATGACCTCAAAGTTCGAGATGTCCTCCATGGGAGAGTTGAAGTTCTTTCTAGGGTTAGAAGTGAAGCAAAGAAGAGAAGGAACCTTCATCAATCAATCCAAATACACTCAAGACATGCTAAAGAGATTCAAGCTAAGTGACGTCAAGCCGGCTTCCACTCCAATGCCCACCAAGTGCCAACTTGACTTAGATCCCAATTGTAAAGTGGTGGATCAAAAGTTATATCGTTCCATTATTGGATCCTTGCTTTACCTTTGTGCATCTAGACCGGGCATCATGTTGAGTGTGAGAATTTGTGCACGGTTTCAAGTCGCACCTAAGGAAAGTCACTATGTGGCGGTCAAATGAATCTTTCGATATTTGGCTCATACCCCAAACTTTGGCTTATGGTACCCAAGAGGATCAAACTTCAAGCTTGTAGGGTACTCGGATTCTGATTGGGCGGGAGACAAAGTGGATAGGAAGTCCACTTCCGGAGGGTGCCAATTCCTTGGTTGCTCTTTGGTAAGTTGGTCTTTCAAAAAGCAAAGTTGTGTGTCTCTCTCATCCACTGAGGCTGAGTATGTTGCCGCCGGTAGTTGTTGTGCTCAACTCCTATGGATGAGGCAAACTTTAAAGGATTACAGTGTCACTTGTGACAAAGTGCCTCTTTGGTGTGACAATGAAAGTGCCATCAAGATCTCTCTCAACCCGGTGCAACACTTCAAGACGAAGCATATTGAGATCCGGTATCACTTCATCCGAGATCATATCAGGCGAGGAGAGATCGAGCTCAACTATGTCAACACTCATGATAACCTTGCAGATATCTTCACGAAGCCCTTGGATGAAACAAAATTTCGCGAGTTAAGGCATGAGCTAAATATCATTGATTCGAGCAATGTTGCTTGAACTCTTGCACACCCCACCGTACTCAACATGTTGTCTTACTTAGATGTAGGCATGAACATAGAGGGAGTGATGTTCTCTCAATGAACTCTCCCCCCCCATTATGCATAAATTGATCGAGTCTTTCACATTAGCCATGTTTGATGGTACTTGTGCTTCAAAGACGAGTTTTGGTCATGGACTCAAGGATAATTCTTCGCGGTGCCATACCAATTGACTCAAACATAGGTGGCCTCAGCCACCGTCCTCTCTTCGGGAGGTTGGAGTTAGCCTTGTTGTTCTCGTGTTGTTTTCTCTTGTTCTGTCTTTGCTCTTTGTGTTGGGTTCTCCTAGGGTGTTGCTTCTCTCCTGTTTTGTGCCCCTTCTTCCTCCCTTGGGATTGCACTCATTTGATCTTGGCTTGGGCATAGGTGGTCGGGCGGTACAACCGATATCACGAGCGGTTCTACCGCTGGTATCGGGTTGTGCCGTCCCAATGGGTCTCTGTTCGGTGCTTGGGCGGTTCCACCGCTCAACCGACGGTAACCTACGTCCGATACTACCGGTTGACGCTGAGCGGTACTACGGCTGCCTCCCAGGCACCGGAAGTATTTCCTTCAACCACCGGTCTGTACCAGACGAGCGGTACAACGGCTCTCCTAAGCGGTTCTACCGGGGCGTGTCTACGGGCCTATATATACTTGACGGGGCCGAAGGGTTGTCCTTTTTTCCCTTCGTCATTGTTCCTCTTCTCTTTGCCCTAGCCGCCGTCCATCTCTACCCCTGCCCCGGAGTGCGTCTCACGCTTCGGATCCTTGGCTCTCCGTGGATTCTCTCCGTGGAGGCCTCCCGATCTCTTCCCATGGATGGTGGTAATGCCTCGTGTTCTTTGCTTCTAGATCTTTCTAGGGTTCTTCCTTGTCTAGGGCATTACTTAACATTCCGCGTTTAGTGTTCGAACTATGGTATAGAAGAGATCTTTGTTAGCCTCCTGTCTTGTTTGCAGCACTTAGAATTCGAAATATTACTTGTGTGATTCGTATGCCTCGGTTAGATCTATCTTCCCTGGTAGTGCCACTGTCAGCAGTTCTACCGCCCCTACGGGCGGTACAACCGCTGGAGTGGTACTACCGATGGAAGATCCGGTACAACCGGAGTATATCAACCACAAAGCACTGTTCTATCTTCTCTGTTGTTGCAACTTGTTCCTTTTCTGCTAGTGGGTGCAATCCTCTCATCCTTGTTGGGTTTTTGTGTGTTCTTTTCATGTGTGTTCAGGTGGCTCTAGTTCTCGCTCTGCTCCTCGCAAGACCAAGAAGAGGGCACGAAGGACCTTGCGCCCGGTTGTGTCTGATGATGAAGAAGAAGTTGTGATTCCCACCAAGCCCACTCGCCGTTAAAAGTCTGCAGCTGCTAAGCAACGTGTGGTTATGCCGTTGCATCGTTGGAAAGCAAAGGATTGGGAAGCCTTCCGATCAAAGAATCCGTATGAGGTTCCCATTGCTCCCCGTTGGACCACTGTTCAGTTCCGGAATGAGATGCAAGTGCGGATTGTTCATGAACTCTTTGAGCACAACAAGAACAGATATGCCAAGCAGTGGACAATTGATCTTGACCATTGGGAAACAACATGGAGTATTTTGGTGAGGTGCTGGCTCTCTGCGAGGAGTTTGATCTTGTCAAGCTCATGTCAGTCAACTGTGACTTTGATGTTCAACTTATCTATCAGTTCTATGCCACGGTTCATTTTGGGGAAGATGATGCACGCACTCTCACCTTCATGTGTCGCGATGAATTGTTTCACGTTCCCTGGAGGGCATTCTGCAATGCTATTGGGTACGAGGATACCGGTCTGGAAGGAAGGGGTGGCATTCGCACTCATGATTTTCCTGAGTCCATGCTTAAGGAGAAGCTTGCCCCTCTGTACATTCGGGGCCGTGGGATTATTGGAGAATCCAAGAATTTGGAGAAGATCTATGACATCATGCACCGAGTGTTCCACAATGTGCTCTTGCCCAAGGTGGGCAATCAAGATGAGATTCATGGCTATCTGGTTGATTTGATGGTTGCTATGAAGACCATGGTGGGAACAGGGGCAACGTTTGATGTGTTAAATTGGATGTGGCATGAGATGTACAACATGGTAATCTACCGTAAAGTCCCAATCTATGCCCCGTTTGTCATGTGCTTTCTGAACTCTGTGTGGGCTGTTCGTCGTCCTGGAGAGCTCCTCACTTCTCCAGACAACCTCACTGTTCATGAGGTCAAGCTCCTTAAGAAGAAGAAGCATGCCGAGCCTCGCTTCCCTGAAAATGCTCCTGAGGATGTCTATGCTACCTCTGACGATGAGGACTTTGAGCTGGAGCCAGGGGCCAAGCCTTCGTGGGTGGCCAAACTTACTACCAAGGTGAAGAAGACATTTTGTCTCCAGGCTGACATCCAGAAGAAGATGTATGAGGCACATGTCAATGAGAAGCTTGCACGGCATCGCCAAATTGCAATGATGAAGCACCTCAACATGCCGGTTCAGAGTGGCTCTGAGAAGAGCATCACCTCAAAGGAGCGTTGGATTTCTACCCATAGCACCTGGACTGATGATGAAGCCCCTCCCCAGCCATCATCCTCGTTTGCAGCAGCTGACAATGCCATGGAAGAATCTGATCACGATGACGATGACGACTCTGATGATGAGGATCCAGATGCGACCGAGGAGTCAGAGGAGGACGCCTGAGCTTTGGGACGCTAGCTTCGCTCTTTTCCTTTTTGGTGTCTTGATGCCAAAGGGGGAGAGGGTTCTATAGGTCTCGGGGATTTGCTTGTTTTTTTGTGTTGGTCTTTGTTCGTGGACTTGTTTCGTTCCTTGCTGTGTGTGAGACTTATGTTACTTCTTTTCACTTTCCGTTCATCGGTCTTTATCGTTATTATTACCGCTAAGTATTATATTGTCTCTCCTTTTCATGCTCAGAGTGGTGAGTCTATAAAATCTAGGGGGAGTCTAGTCCTGAAAGTGTGCCCATGCTTTCTAACAGCTAGTTCCTGTTGGGGCACACATTCAGGGGGAGTTTCGTCTAGATTTCATTGACTTATCTCTTGCAAATCGTGTTGTTGTCATCATCCACCAAAAAGGGGGAGATTGAAAGGGCATTTCCCTTCTTTATGTTTTGGATGATGATGACAACCCTTTGTGGTCTAATCGTGTGCTATATGTTTCAGGTTCTCGATGCTTAGGCCTACATCGGATTGCTATTGCCTCTCGAAAGAAAAGATCTAAGACGTGTCCTCTATGCTTTTATTTTCTTTGGTCGTAGAGTACCCGTACTATCAAGAGGGAATCCTCATTAGGAAGCTCTGGGGGAATCAGTTCACGTACACTTTCCTCACCCTTTCTTTGTCTTCCTCAGTTGCGTGAGAGAGAGTTTCCCCCTGTCTTTCCCTCTTGTTTCTGCTCTTCCCAGCGGTTGTACCGCTCCCTGGAGCGGTTGTACCGCTGGACCTTGACGCTCTCCAGCTTTGACCGAGCGGTTGTACTGCTGCCTCCGGGCGGTGGTACCGCCACCTTGCTCAACAAAGGCTAGGACGGTGGTTCCGGCCATGCACCGCTCAAGTACCGCTCAAGGCTCTGTTTTGATGCGGTTCTCGGGCGGTGGTGGCCCGGTTGATCCGGTCGATCCTCGTTGACCGGTACCACCGGTGGTCTGAGCAGTTCTTCCGCTCAGAACTTCGCCGTCCAAGAGCTCAGGGCCATGCGGTTGTTCCGGGCTTGCACCGCTCAAGTACCAGTCTCGTCTCTATTTTGAGGCGGTAGTTGTGCGGTGGCTAGGCAGTTGGTTCGGTCATTCTCTTAACCGGTACCACCGCCTAGTGGCCCGGTTGTACCGCTTGGTAGGGTTCGGCAGCTACACCGTGAGTCCCGGTTGTACCGGGACAAGGACCGGTTGTACTGCTGCGGGGCTGAAAACGCAGCAACGGCTGGATTTTTAGGGTTACTATATAAGAGTGTTTCTCCCACCTACCACTCTCACCTTTGACCTCTCTCACTCCACCATTAATGCACTTCAAGCTCTCTTGCCCGATCTCTCTCTCTAGCCACTCAAACTTGTTGACTTGCTAGGCATTGAAGGAGGAGACCTAGATCTACACTTCCACCAAAGGATAATTGCTTCCCCCATACTTTCTTGTGTGGATTTTGTTACTCTTGGGTGTTTGAGCACCCTAGACGGTTGAGGTCACCTCGGAGCCATATTCCATTGTGGTGAAGCTTCGTGGTTTTGTTGGGAGCCTCCAATTAAGTTGTGAAGAGAGCCCCAACCTTGTTTGTAAAGATTTGGTCGCCGCCTTCAAGGGCACCAATAGTGGAATCACGGCATCTCGCATTGTGCGAGGGCGTGAGGAGAATACGGTGGCCCTAATGGCTTCTTGAGGAGCATTGTGCCTCCACACCGCTCCAACGGAGACGTACTTCCTCTCAAAGGGAAGGAATTTCGGCAACACATCCTCGTCTCCACCATCTCCACTCTTGGTTATCTTGTGCCTTTATTTGAGCAAGCTTTTTTTGTTTCATATCTCTTGCTTGCTTGTGTTCCTATCCTTGTTGCATCATATAGGTTGCTCACCTAGTTCCATATCTAGACAACCTACTTTGATGCAAAGTTTAAATTGTTAAAGAAAAGCTAAAAATTGTTAGTTGCCTATTCACCCTCCCCTCTAGTCAACCATATCGATCCTTTCACTGGGGGTCACATGGAGCTGTCGGACGACTCCGACGACGGATCAAGCTCCGACGACGACCCTCCGGTGGCTGACGCCTACACCGAAGACCAATGCAGCACCATCGACCACAAGGGGAAGGGGGCGGCAAGGAAATGGTGATTTCCTCTACCCTTCCCCGTTTAATTAAGTTTTTTAATCGTATGTTTAGGGTACTGTCTGATTGAAATTGCATCTTTTGATTGTCCGACGATCTTTATGCTGGAATTATGCTCGATTTTACTAAATTTGGTGCTAGTTCTTTGATCTTCATAATTTTATTTTCGTACATGCATGTGTTGCATGGATACGAAGGACTGAATTTGAGATACACGGTTGCAAACGCATCAAAATGAGAAGTGCTTGTGGACGTGTCCGGACCCCTTAGCGAGCGTTTGAAGGGCCTGATTTGAAGTCTTTGGCTGTAGATGCTCTTATTTGTCCTTGTCCTGAGAGACATGGAGGATATACATGACAGGGTGTAGGATCTCGATCCATCTTTGCAAGTTCTCCATACGTACAATTTTTCAAGGAACAAGTACACAAAAATAATTGAGGTTAAGCGACTTTGCATTCTGTCCCCCGCCTCGTGCACCGTCGTCGACAGCCGCCTGCGACAAGGAAATCATGGAGAGCTAGCTCCGAATCTCAGATCACTAGCAGAGTTCTTAAATGACGCGCTATCCGCAACAAGCGTGTCTCGCAGGATTTGGAGGAAACATCGCTGCTCTTTCTTCCCCCGGTGCGGTATGGTTGTTGGTATACTTGGTAGACAACAATGCATGGGTTGATGATGTAGGGAGCGGAAAAACACATCAGGAACGCGGAGTTGCTAATGATCCGTCAAGTACTGTCGTGATTACTAAAATCCATCAAGTGCACACGTACTGTTCCGCCTGGTCAATGGACCATATATTATTCATTTATTTTGCAAAAAAACTTTCAGTTTAATTATTCAACAACCATCAA
Organism: Triticum dicoccoides; assembly: GCF_002162155.2. Lineage (NCBI taxonomy): Eukaryota > Viridiplantae > Streptophyta > Magnoliopsida > Poales > Poaceae > Triticum > Triticum dicoccoides. The sequence continues at coordinate 773,341,846 of NC_041382.1, forward strand.
GGTGGTACAAAGAAAATCAGAAGTAACATAGATTACAGGTCAATGGACCACCTAGGGTCGAGTGCAGAGCAAGCCAAATGTGCGTTGGCGGCGGCGGCCCTCCCTCATCGTATGTGGGCAAACCGTATTATAGTAGACAGTCGGAAAGTCGTTGTGCTAAACGCCCACAGGACCAACACATAAAACAACAACCGTCGTCGATGAAGAGAACCGTACATCAGAAAATCCAACCAGTAGACACATGAACGCAGACAAACGGAGACTGAACCCAAATGGATCCACCAAAGACGAACACCGACCAGATCCCTCAAGATCCGCCGGAGACACCTCCACATGCACTCCAACGATGCTAGACGCACTATCAAGACGGGTGCTAAACGGGAAGAATCTTATTCCATATTCAGTAAGCTGCTATTTGTCTCGCCTTCGTGAGTAGGACATAAATGCTAACCAAATTTTGAAAGTGAACTAAAACGAAGTCCCCGCCAGCAAGAGTCAGGATCCGTCACGCCTCCATGGCCAAGGCTATAGGAGACGAAGAGGGTATGCGGCGGCGCCAACAGGAGGCGAGGAGCCCTGTTGCCTGTTCGTTTGACGAATCACCAACAATAGTGCCATAATGTTGTCAAATCGCAGCATGTCTGATTCGACCTACTCCCTCTGGTTGGGTCTATAAATCGGGCAAGTGTTTTCATCGTTTGGCTAATAAAACAAGTATAATATGCCATAAAAATTACATGGTTTGAAACTACGTTTGACAATGAATCTAAAGAAATGTTTTACTATAATACATATTTCTATTATTAAATTGAATACCTAAGACACATGTCCAACTTGTAAACCCAACCAGAGGGAGTTTGTCGATTGTTGTGAATCGATGCTTATACCCAACCAGAGGGAGTTTGTCGATTGTTGTGAATCGATGCTTATCATATCATGGTCGTATCTAGAATAAGGAAAATTCATAGGAATCATCCTGTAACTGAGAAAACAACTCCAAATGCCAAGTAGAGACTGCCCATTCGCTAGATTGATGTCTTATCGAGCCCACAGTAAAATCAGGAAACATTTACTGCTGTTGTTGTTAGATTCAAAGCTTAACCCCACTTTCTCGAAAAGGTTCTGAATCTATTATAAAAGTTCACCAGATGTACAAGGCACTCCAAACAAAATAAAATTACACCGAAGTCTCCGGACTACCGAGCAACTACTAAAGACGCCGAACGAGTCGCCGACGTGTCGTTGTCGCTGCTTCTCTATAGGAGTCGGCTTGACCTTATCGATGACAGCCAGGAAGCCTTCGCGCACGTGCCCCTAAGTAGCAACACCTTGGAGTCACCTTCCGAGAAAAGCAATTATATCATGCACGGGATATCTTCCGCATTGATCCACCGCCTATGATTGCTTTGAGATTCATGCTATTTTTCTGACTGTTTTCAGAATTTGTCTTTTTTCAAAGCCCTACATTGAGTTTTTCTTCATGTTCCAAAGTGTATCTTAATGTTCCATCGTGTGTATCAGCAAACCCTATCCAAAATAAGTACATTATTTTTTACTGATACACAATGAAACATGATGATACATGTTGAAAAAGAAAAAAAAGAAAATATTTTGAAACGAATTAAATTTTGACAAGAACCAAAAATGTAGCACGAATATCTAAGCAACCACGAACAGTGGATCCGTGCACGGAATATCCCGTGCGTGATAGATAAACCACTAACATCGACTTCCTTCGTGGCATCCTACAAACGTGTCCGGCCTGCAAGCATGAGCGTGCCGCACCCCACCCATCGTTTGGTCTAGAAGGACCAAGCGATCAAGATGTTTCGCCGCCGCCCTCATTGAAATCCCTAACCCTATCGACCCAGAGTTGAAGGGATCGATTCAGCATGAGATGGGTAGATTTTTTGGTAACTAAACTGCATAGGGTTTTTTGACACGCTACTCTGGTTAGCTAAACCTCATGGGCGTGAGACGGGTTCGGTTGCAGGGCGGCTGATGTCAATGATTCTACTTCGTTTTTCGGTCCTACCGCGTACGTGACATGTGAACCCAACATGTCAATGCAGGGCTACAAGAACTTAAGAGCAAAATGTGGCATTCCTAGAAGATATGATTTCTCTATGCATATACAAAAGAAAGAGGATATACATGCTTTTGGGCAGCAACCATGCAACACCGTACCGTGATAAAGCATATAGATTTGGGCCAACCGGTGGGTACCAATAGTCATCGTCGAAGCTAGCTGTGATATATGTAAGGTGGATCGATCACGGCCGGCCAGACAGGAGGAGACTCCCAACTCACACAACAACGACAGCCACCGCCACGCCCATCTTCCCTTGCCTTGCTCACACCAAAGGCATCCTCCCCATCCATCCTCTTCCCTTATTAAAACGAGGAGCCCATCTCACTCAGCTCCGTCCGCATCAGCTCCATCGCCATTAATCATCCTCCGCACGTCATAAGAAGTGACAAGCAGCAGCAGCAGCCATGGGCAAGAAGCTCGCCTTTGCCTCCCTCTTCTTTTCTGGCGGCAGCGTCGATTCCGCCGCCACCGAGAGCCTATCGCCTCCCTACTCTCCTCCGCCGTCCGTTTCCGCCGTGTCCTCCGGCAGCACGGCCGCCTCCTGGCAATGGCCCTCCTGCGCGCAGGCCAGGACCGCGTCCTTCGACGGCCGCAGCAGCGTGGAGGCGGAGGCGTCGTCGTCGGCGTGGGCGCGCCGGGACTGCTGCAGGACGACCCGCGTGATCACGAACCCGGCCTACTGCGACGACGACACGGCCGACAGCTCCTTCTTCTCCGCCACGGGCTCGTCCTCGGCTTCCACTGCGGCGCCGGAGCCGGAGCCCTCGGTCGAGGAGGCGGTAATCCGCGGGATCCGGGCGTCGAGCCGGCTCTTCTTCGAGCCCGAGGCGACGAAATCCATCGTGACGACGAGCAAGCTGGCGTTCGGTGGGGCGACGGCGCTGGCCATCGACTCCGCGGACCCGTACGGCGACTTCCGGCGGTCCATGGAGGAGATGGTGCTGAGCCGCGGCGGCGGCAGGGGCGAGGACGACTGGGGGTGGCTGGAGGAGATGCTGGGGTGGTACCTCCGCGCCAACGGCAAGAAGACCCACGGCCTCATCGTCGGCGCCTTCGTCGACCTGCTCGTCGGCCTCTCCGCCGTCAACAACAAGCAGAGCGGCCGGTGCTAGCTAGGATCATCTAATACCATGCGTGCGTGCAATGCGATTGCTTACGGAAGAAATTCTGCCACACCATTGTCCGATCCATTGGTGGCATCAGCAATTCGATCGAGTCGAGCGAGAGGTGTATGCATGTGTTGTGTTTGTTTGAGAGCATATGCGTGTCTGTAGTATATGTATTCTAGACGTTGACTGTTCAATTATTTGATGATTGCACATTTGCTAGCGTTCGTTGGTTCTCCCACGAGTCTCATCAGGAAATTAAAATTGCGCCTGCCCTTCCTATTTTAAATCGTGTTACTGTTCACTCCCGGGCTCATCTGATCCTGGGAGTCAAAACGCTGCTCGCGTAAAGTGTGCTGCTGTAGTGTTTGCTGTTGCTGTCCCTGAGCAAGTGAGCACAGAGCCATTTGGTGGGTGAAATGACTATACGCACGACAGTTGCTGGCTGAACTTTGGACGATTGAAGAATTGAACGGTGCTGTTCACCTTTGCTCTACGCATCGACGGCTTGATGCGCTGCATCGTCTGAAAGTCGTCCAGAACGCGTTAACTCTGTAGCAGCGCTCCTTGGTGGGAGCGCGACGCTGCTGTGGCTGTGGGTGAACAAGGAAATTGCCTGGACGTGCATGCAGGTTGGTCTTGAGTCCTTGGGGGCCAAGGCAAAATGTCCAATGTCAGGCCGTATTAGCAGTGTTCAAAATTTCAACGAAATTTCCGGAATTTCAAATATTCCGGTGAGGCCCATCTCTGCCACTGTCAGGCCATATTAGCAGGGTTCAAAATTTCAACGAAATTTCAATGAAATCTAAAATTTCGTATATTTCAGTGGGATCTGAAATAGTTTTAACCCTAAAATTTCAACACATACTCGAAATGATTTCAAAATAAATTTAAATTAGGTTACAATTCATTAGGAGATATTGAAAACTAAAAATCCGAAAGAATTGCCGAAACATGCACACGCAAAAAATCAAAATTCCGCACATTTTCGATAACATCTGAGATTATTTTGTTTCCGAAATTAAAAACATTGCATATATTAGGCCAAAGATCAGAGACTGACAGCATGAACAAGTGCTAGTAGTCGCTACATAAAATTTGGTTTTAAGAATAACAGTATAGTCACTACGTTGATTACTTGCTTCTTCAATTAACGACAAGAAACAGTATTGCACGCGCATGTTTCTACTTTCTACACGGTAAAAACGTATGCCTCGGTTGATTTGCCTCATCCGGTGACCAGCCCAAAGAAAAGAAAAGAAAAGAAAAGAAAATCAGCGGCAGCACAATTTGTATTTCCTTCCGCAAGATCTTCAGCCCATGGCTCGTGGAGCGCACGAAAGATGCCGCTCTGGACTGCACCGCAGTCTGTAGACTGTAGGGTATGTGGGTGGCGAGACGCGAAAACACGTCGACACAAATCCCATTTCGTACGGCGAAATTAGGCCATCCGATAAGGCCCTGTTTGTCTGCATGCATGTGTGGGGCGATCGACGCCACTGTTTGGGTGGTGACCTGAATCCACAGCCTAGCCCAACAGTGCTTCATCCACATCTCAAGCTCATCGAGTGATCCAGCAACGATCTTTCACCTCACCACTAGCAGTGCGTGCGTGCAGCTGATTGAGCCAGGTGCTTCTCCTTGCTGAAATCAAACTTACATCATAGCTCCTTTATTGCTGAAATCAAACTTACATCATCAATCATCGAAGGGATTATAGAGCTAGGAGGATCATCTGTTATAACTAAACTCTCCAGCCTACAGTCCTTAGCCAGAGCATGGGCTACAAGGTTTGCATCTCTAGGACAGAATGAATAAATCACTTCTACAAAACAATTAGCCCGAATACATAATATCTTCATAAATAGGCGATGAAGTTGATGTTGTAAATCCTCAATTCTTCAGCGTTGATATCACTTCAAGGCAATCAGATTGGATCATGAGTTTATGACAGCCCACTTGATTAGCTAGATGAATTCCGTTAAGACATGTCTTCTTCAGTGTTGATATCACTTCGAGGCAATGAGAATGGATCGAGATTTTTGTATTTATGAAAAGTTTGCCTGTTTGAAAACGGAGGCAAAAGATTTGCCTCATTGATGAATTAAGCAAAAAAGAATTACTTAGCTAATTAACGAAAACTACCAGGCGAAAACCGAGAGACATTTGCCTTTGATTACATGCCGCTTCTGCTACTCAAACAGAGGAAATAACACTCGGAATGCCATTGCTACTTACTCCCCAGGCTAAATAACACTCGGCGAAACGACCCATGCTGGTACTACTAAGCATGATTGTTGGAGATTGATTAGTCAATGCTGTTCTAATTGCATCAGTGGAGCCGATCTCTTTGGTCAGGTCAGACACCGTCTCTAAAACATTTTGCCAAGAGAGCTACAGTAGTTGGGGAGGTCAGGATTCTTGACCAGCCTATCTGTCCTGAGACATGGCAGATATAAAGCAGCAGGGTGTAGGATCGATCTTTGCAAGTTCCCCGTACTTTCTCAAGGAACAAGTACACAAAATAATTGTGGTTAAGCGACCTTGCATTCTGTTCCGTGCCATGTCCCCTACCTCGTGCACCGCCGGAACCACCGGCACAACACGACTAATCATGGAGAGCTCCGAATCTCAGCTCACAAGGTGAGAGTTTACAAATGATGTGAGATCCTGGCACGCGTGTTGTGCAGGATTTGGAGGAAACATCGCTGCTCTTTCTTAGAGTATTGTTGGTAGACCACAATGGACTGATGATATAAGGGATAAACAAACCAGGAGCGAGGACTTGCTAATGATCCATCAAGTACTGTTCTTATTAAAAATGGTCCATCAAGTACTGCTTGGTCTGGTCTCTCGGCCATATTTTATTAGTGTCGAAATGCTTGTATTGTCGCGTGTGTTTATTGAACACTGGCACTGTGTTGTCAAATCCTAGCTTGTTTTTTGTGTGCGAGAAAGATCTAGATCTCCCGTAGAAGTTCAAAGCACGTAAAAGATAATAAAAATTACATCAAGGTCTCTAGACTACCGAGCAAGCACTATCGTCGCAAGAATGAGTCGCCAACGTGTTGACACACGAACACGTCACGTGTACCCTCGACGCCGGGGGTGATGCACTGCAGCTCACGTCGAAGGAGACCCGACCGACAGCGCGATACGCAAGACAGTCGACGAGCGCTTTTGCAGACCCGGAAACCCCACACCCCCGGGAGGGACCCCGTCAGGGAGTGCGGCGGCTATGGGCTGCCCTAGGTCGATTCACTCGCCCCTAGAGCCTCGGGATTCGCAGCTCTCAAACACGAAGAACAGCGAGGAATGAGATAGAAAAACGGTGGAGAGATAAAACGTAGATGAAAAAGTAGTATATTGATTTGTTCGATTGTGTATTGCTCAATCGGCCGTCACCCCCAACATATATAAGAGGCAGCTGGACTTCCCGTACAAGTAAATGATTCATCTAGGCTTTCCTTACAAGAAAAATTACATCAATTCACGTCCTACAGTCTTAATTCTATTCCAACTCGGATTCAGTCTAAATCTGGCCCAAACTGTGTCTTCCTTCTTGCGCGGGCCGCCGGGCTTGCATATGATCTCCGATCGAGACGGCCCAAATATCAAACTTATGCGCCTCGACGATACGAACAACTCTCATGTTGATCACTTTTTCAAATAAAGCCATCTTGAATACTTTTCTAGGTCATCTTTATCTTCCAGTCGGACTCGGTCTTGCAGTAGACTGGATTATCCGAGTCTCGTAGTGAATTTGTAGGCTATATATTATCTCTGATGATAATGACTCCAAAATCAAAATTTACCGTCTTGATGATACGCACAACTTCTGTATTTAACACTTCTTCATCCAAGGTCATTTTGATAAACTTTCGAGCACATGTTCAATTTCACTCGGACTTGAGCTCATCCACTCGGATATTAGATACTTTCACTCGGATCGTCCGATTGGACTTTTTCACTCGGAAGACAATCTTTCATTCGGATGACTATATTTCCACTCGAATGACTATATTTCCACTCGGTAGGCACTATCTTATTCAATCGGCAAGTTTTCGTCCCGATGGTAATCTTTTCACTCGGAATATTTTCACCTGGACGACAATTTCACTCGGATGAACATATTTCCACTCGGATGACTATATTTCCACCTGGATAATAATAAGTTCATTCGGTCAGCAAACTTTCACTCGACCGGGAAATTTTCACTCGACCGTAAACTTTCACTCGGATGGTAAACTTTTCACTCGGATTTCCGACTGAAAACATAGCTCGATCTTGATTTGTGTCTCTAGGCCTCATACGACCTCAGATTGAGACGAATTATATATGAAAATCGATCGGCTCGACGAGATGAAACTTTTCCGTGTTGAAGGTTTTTTTATTCAAGGCCGTCTTTATGGCCGAATTACTCGCGCAACCCATCAGACAAGTGTCTGGCACCTCGTGCCATATTTCCGTTGAGGTTCGGTCTGCAGTGTATTGCCTCTAACTTTTGCATATGAACTCGGATTGAGATGATTTATATATCAAAATCAATTGCCTCGACGAGACGAAGACAATTCCTTAAAAGTGCTCCTTCATCCGAGGTCATCTTGAAGACGTGATTGGCCAAAAACCACTCGGAATATTGAACTATGCCACTCGGAGTATAGTTTCGGTCCGTAAGATAAAGTCGAATGAATATAACCGAAACATCAAAGTGGTTCCACTCGGCGACGTGAATATTTTTATGCTGAAAACTCATTCACTTGAGACCATCTTCGTTGTAATCTGTATCTTGCCAAAATCAGGTGTCAACACATGCCCCCCTGTTTTTCGGTAAAGCTTGCACGCCGAAAAATAATATGCATAGTGTTTGTTCTAAGGACGATATCAACACTCCATCGGCCATTTATTTTTCTTAGGGCGATAATTATGTATCGGCCATGTTTGTGCTAAGGGCAATAATCGTATATCGGCCATTGCCCACTTAGGCTTCCCGCCACACACTCGAGTGGTACTTCTTCAAATATTTGCCATTGAGAGCTCGAGCTAACAATGCCCCTTGTATTGATTCCACCAAATATGAATTTCCGGGAACAACTCTTGCAATTCTAAAAGGACCTTCCCAACTTGGAGACCACTTCCTGAGTTTTCTATCTCTTGAACCAATCGGCAGAATCACTTTCCAAACGAGATCACCAACTTGAAAATTCTTCAACTTGACTTTCTTATTGTAAGCCCTGGCCACCCTCAACTTATCTCTCTCTATGGCATTCAAAGTAGCCAAACGTTTATCAGCAACCTCATCAATGTTGTCCATCATCAAGTTATAGAAGTCTATTGCCGATAAATCATTTTGTTTGGCTATTCTCAAAGCATTCAAATTTACTTCCACCGGTAAAATAGCCTCCTGACCATATACTAGCTCATATGGAGTCACTTTCGTAGCACCATGCCTTGAGATTCTATGTGCCCATAATGCCTCAGACAACAAGTCATGCCATCTCCTTGGATTATCCTCAATCTTCTTCTTGATGAGCTTGATTAAAATTTTATTGCTAGACTCAGCTTGTCCATTAGCTTGGGCATAATATGGAGAGGAATTGAGCAACTTTATGTTATAAGATTCGGCAAACTCTCTGACTTGGTGTGACATGAAAGATGAACCTTGATCTGTAGTTAAAGTTTGAGGAATACCGAATCTATGAATAATGTGCTCGGTTATGAATTGAATTACCTTCGTATGCGTCATGTTCTTGAGAGGTACTGCTTCAGACCATTTAGTGAAATAATCAGTTGCCACCAATACGAACCGATGCCCTTTTGAGGAAGACGGATGGATTTGTCCAATGAAATCTAAACCCCAACTTCTGAAAGGCCACGGTTTGATAATAGGATGTAACATAGCAGCAGGAGCCAATTGAATATCACCAAACTTTTGACAAGCTTCACACCCCTTATAATATCTGAAGCAATCATTAATCATAGTCGGCTAATAAAACCCAGCACGTCGCAATAACCATTTCATCTTGGGAGCCGACTGGTGAGTGCCACAAATACCTTCATGTACTTCTCTCATAGCAACTCTTGCCTGGTCCTCGTCCAAACACTTTAGAAGAACATCATCGACGGTTCGGCGATAAAGACCATCATCTCTCATTGTATACTTGAAAGCCATACGCCGAACATCCCTATCCACCCTTTCACTCAGATTGCACAAGTAATCAACAATGGGCTTCCTCCAGTCGGGATTGTCACCTGCACTAGACTTTTTGTTAATGGCCGAATCAGTGGGTTCAGGTCCGGCCTCTCCCATATTGGCAAGACAAGACATCGGTCTTTGAGAGATATGAAACATGCCATGATCAACATGATATCCGGATGCTTGTTGTGCCAATTCATTTGCTTTCCAATTGTCATGTCTAGATATATGAGCAATGCTAAAGCAATCCAAAGTAGAAATTATATCTAGACATCTATCAAGATAAACATTAAGTGATTCGTCCAAACACTGAAAGACTTTGGATATTTGCTGCACCACTAGTAACGAATCACCATAAGCCTCAATATGTGTAGCACCTATAGCAAGTAACATCTCTAGGCCAAATAACAATGCTTCATATTCGGCTTGATTGTTTGTGCAAAAATATTCTAAGCGGCATGAGGCTTCAAAAACAGCACCATGAGGAGATATATAAACAATACCAACACCTTGGCCATTGCTACAAACTGAACCATCAAAGTATAATCTCCATGGTACTAATGAAACAAGGTTCATATCAACATCATGCTTGTTATTAATCCGATGTTCAACAATGAAATTAGCAACAATTTGGCCTTTCATGGATTTTAGAGATTCATAAGCCAAATCATATTCAATCAAAGCATAAGCCCACTTGCCAATTCTACCACTAAGAATTGGCCTATGCAACATGTATTTAATGACATCGGTTTGACAAGCTACTACACAAACACTCGGCACTAAATAATGTCTCAGTTTTGTGCAAGCATAATATAAGCATAGACATAATTTCTCAATAAATGTATACCTTGTCTCTGCGTCCAATAAGCGGCGGCTCAAATAAGTGATGGCATGCTCTTTTCCTTCGGTCTCTTGAGTTAGAACAGCACCATTAACTCCTTTCTCTACTGCAATGTAAAGTCTGAAGGGTTCCCTATGCTTGGGTGCTCTCATCACCGGAGGAGTGCACAAATAATTCTTGATCATATCAAATGCTTCTTGCTGTTTTGCCCCCCAAGTGAAATCAGCATCATTCTTTAACCGAAGGATAGGAGTAAATGCATCAACTTTCCTTGATAGATTAGCTATGAACCTTCTCAAATAATTGACCTTGCAAAGGAACTTTTGCATATCTCTCTTGCATGTTGGAGCCTCCACCTTCTGTATAGCCTCTATCTTTTTGGGATCAATCTCTATACCATCTTCATGAATAATGAAACCCCAAAACTTGCCAGCTGACACGCCGAAAGCACACTTCAAAGGATTCATTTTCAATCCATACTTTTTCATTCTTTCAAAAGCTAAACGCAAATCGGCCAAGTGAGATTCAAAAGCATCCGATTTGACAACAATATCATCGATATAAACTTCAAGTATGACACCGAGTAAATCATGAAAAATCAAATTCATAGCCCTTTGATATGTGGCGCCAGCATTTTTTAATCCGAATGTCATCACTGCCCACTCGAATAAACCAAGGAAACCAGGGCATCGAAAAGTTGTCTTGTACATGTCCTCTTCGGCCATAAAAATTTGGTTGTATCCGGCATTACCATCTAGAAAGCTAATAACCTTATGTCCAGAAGCATCATTAATAAGCATATCGGCTATTGTCATAGGATACTCATCTTTGGGTGTAGCCCTATTCAAATCTCTGAAGTCAATGCACACCCTCAACTTACCGGACCCTTTCTTCTCCACTGGGACAATGTTAGAAATCCACTCGGCATACCTGCAAGGTCGAATGAAATTAGCATCAAGCAGTCGACCGATCTCTTCCTTGATCCGGTCATATGTTTTCGGATTAAATTTTCTCGCCGACTGTTTATAAGGTCTAAAACCGACCTTTATAGGCAACCAGTGTTCCACTGGCTCTCGGCTTAATCCTGGCATCTCATGATATTCCCATGCAAAGCAACAAACATATTCTTTCAATAGCTCGATTAACTTAGCCTTACAATCGGCTTTCAAATTTTTGTTTATAAATGTCGGTCGAGTCACTGAACCATCCCCAATATCTACCTCTTCTAACAGATCGGCTGATGTAAAACCTTGTCCAAGTTTATCCATGTCATCCAACTCCTCTATAGACTCATACATATCGTTCTCATTGGACCGATACTTTACAAGACGTTTTTGTAACCACTCGGATTTAGGATCCATTTAAACATATCATACCTTGGAGCCGATTGCATTCACTCGGCTTTAAAGAGACGGGCACAAAACCATTCTTGGTTGCGCTGAGAAAATCAAATTCTGATAAGTCACGTCCCGTCAAGCAAGTAGCATTGGAATGTTGCCAATCCACCGATGCATCGGCCAAAGCAACACAGGCCGAGTTATCTGCGTGAATAACTTCCACCTCATCATCAACCCACTGAATCGAAAACTGGTGCATAGTGGATGGCACGCACTGGTTTGCATGAACCCAATTGCGGCCTAGTATGACGTTGTAGTTACCTTGCACCTCAGCGACAAAGAATGCAGTAGCCAAAGTTTTGCTTCCGACTGTAAGCTCCACATACATCACACCTTTGGCTTCAGTTTTCTCTTTGCCTTCAAATCCATTGAGCACCATATTGGTCTTGATCAATTCTTTATCAGGCAAACCCAATCTCTTGAAGACCGAATAGGGCATAAGATTTACCACAGCACCACCATAAACAAGCATCCGAGTGAGCGGCGACCCATTGATGTGACCTCTGAGATATAATGGTTTAAGATGCGTTACTGGTTCTTTTGGCTTCTCAAATATTGCGTTTTTAGGGCCAAAATCCAGCTGAGCCACCTCCCCTTCTTCATCTACAGCACGAAACTCAGCAGGTAAGTAGTATACCATATTGATATCCATACCTTCATGAACCGGCGTAGACTCATAGTCCAACATATCAGCCTCCTCCTCGAGTGCATCCACCGATTCTGAAATTTGTCCGAGTGAAGGATAAGTAAGAAGTGTCGCAGACGATGTCATATCTGTTGCATCATCCTCCTTTGGTGATGTAGGTATTGCTGTGATAGATGTAGAAGCTGCTATATCTTGTATTTGTTTAGGCCTCCACACTTGTTTTGGTGGAACCATGGGTCAAGTGTTATTGAACAACTTATCTCTTTGTTTCTCGGCCTCCTGTTCTGCCATCTCTCGACTCCTTAACCTCTGTAGTTTCCTATTTTGTGTCTTTGTTAGCCCTGGAGAACACCACTTCGGCTGAGTGTATTTAGGATCTCTCGTTTTTACTCGGCTGGTGCTTGCTTCATGGTCATTAGCCGAGTGCTTTGGCGCGATAGCAAGTATCGGCTCAGTCGGATTGCTATGCACAATCGGCTGCTGTATGGCGAATGTTTCGGTGCCCAAGATAAGTGAGTCGACATCCATTTTCTCCTTGCCTTTTCCCGACTCAACTGCTGCAACACTTGGTGATTTAACACGCCATTCTTTTCGACTTTCCAGATGCATGAAATTTCCACTCGGGCGCACCTTTTTACTCTGATGGAATCCACTCAATGAATATCACCCGGATGGAATTCAGTCGGATGGAATCTACTTGGCCACATTTTTTCACTCGGATAGCTTCCACCTGGGTGCATTCTTACACTCGGATAATTTCCATCCGATCGCATGTTTTGACCAGCCGACCGATAGTTACCGATGTTCAGTCGGCCTCTATATGAATAGTCAAGTCGATCCCAAACAGATTGCGTATGCTTTTCTGGAAACAACACCCTTGGTCCACTCTGTTTTATATACTGACTGAACATATCAGCTGATGGTGACCTTGGTCGCTTCAGGTATGATGGCCGGTTAGAGCTGGGACCAGCCGACTGATTAGCATATTTGGATAGCAACATATCAAAAGTTGGCTTGATCCGCTTGCGTTGCACTTTAGCTTCATTCCTCTTCCACTTGCCAACTTCTGGACTCTTGGGTTTGACAAATTTAACTCACGTATTTTCTTGCACTTGCGGTTTCCCCCCAAGTGTAGGATTCTTGATGGTGATTTTGATTACTTCCTTGCCATCGGGTTGCTTACCAAGCACAACCTGTCTCCCCAAGACCTTGCTGTCCTCCTTGTCTTTCCTGGGCTCACCAACAATGACATTAGCTTTATTAGCAGATTCGGCTACCTCCGGCCGAATGAGTAGCTTCTTGCCCTCCAAATCCATGGTATTCATTGGAAAAGGCTGCTTATCAACTTGCATCTCAGAAAAGTTCAATCGTCCATCATTAATGGCCGATTGTATCTGTTGTCAAAAAACATTGCAATCATTAGTAGCATGAGAAAAAGAATTATGATACTTGCAATAAGCACGCCGTTTTAGCTCTTCAAACGGCGGTAAAGTATGAGATATTCTAATAATCTTAGCCTGCAGCAAAGCATCAAATATTCTATCACACTTAGCAATGTTAAAAGTAAACTTCATCTCTTCATCACGATTCTTATGAATCGGTTTCAGATCATTGCAAGTAAAGGGTTTGGCCTTAGATGGCCAAACAAATTCAGTAGCAAAAACATCACCCTCATCGTCCGAGTGATCACTATCATATTCCACCATATTCATCTTTGGACGATCAACTTTGTATCTATGCACTTCTTTGAGATCTTTGCTTCGGCTTTCCTGAGCCAAAGCCCTTTGTAAGACTTGGTTGATATTTAAGAACTCATAACCTTCTAGCTTTTATCTAATGGGAGTTCTCAAACCACTCAGCACTAGGTCTGCCAAGTCTCTCTCGGTTATCACCAAACTAAAACACTGGTTTTTTGTTTCTCTGAATCTCTTGACGTAATCGGAGACCGATTCATCATGCTTCTGTTTAACCGATGTTAGATGTGATAACTTGAGTTCATTTTCGCCGCTATAAAAGTGATCATGAAATTTCTGCTCTAGCTGTGACCAAACCCGAATGGAACCATGTGGTAAAGAAGAAATCCATGAAAATGCAGTACCAGTTAAAGATAAAGGAAACAAACGCACTTTCAACTCATTTAGTGAGCCTGCTTCACCTAGTTGTGCTAAGTATTGACTAACATGCTCCCATGTGGTTTTTGTGCCCTCTCCATTGAACTTAACAAAATCTGGAATCTTATATCCCGGAGGGCACTGGATGGCATCAAAGTACTCGGGGTATGGCTTTTGGTAAATCCGATTCCGAGGTAACTCAACTCCAAAATTCTCTCTAAGCATCTTAGCCATCTCCTCTCTAAGATTAGCTAGACCATCATCCGTAGTGGACGATGAAGCTTGTGGCAGTGACATAGGAAGAGTATGGTTACTAGCTGTAGGTAGGAATTGTGGCATGTATGTCGACCCATAATTTGGTAGTGCTCGAGTGGTTGTAGCTGTAGGTAGAGTTTGGTTCGGCGTTGCCACCGAACCTGTCATGCTCATAATAGGATTAATGGGTGTAGCCACAATCTGATTTGTTTGGGTAGGATAATAAGTCATCGGCACGGGAGGCGCCGATGCAATAGGTAATGCCAGATTAGGGTTTTGCACACTAGCAACTACATCATTATTACCACTAGACGATTGAGATATATTCTTCTGAGCATTAGTATTTTCTATAAAAGTTTGATAGACTAGATTGTTACCATCAGCAATACGACTTTCAATCTCAGCCCACTGCTTAGGAGAAAAGGCAGTACTTATAGAAGGCTTAACCTTTTCAGTTTGAAGAGGAGGGAACTTGATTTCTTCAATTGGAGTGATGTTGCCTTGGCGATCTTTCTTGAATTTTGCAAGGAACACCTGCAGGTCCTTCTCCTCGCGCGCCTTATTGTACTCCTCATAGACTTGGCGATGATCGGCCGATATCTCATCAAGACTGGGCTTAATGATGTTATCGGCGTTTACCTCAGATGGCTTGGGAAGATCGGACATGGTGGATGATGACGATTGATCTTCGTTCCCCAGCGGAGTTGCCAAAAAGTGTGTAGACACACGAACACGTCACGTGTACCCTCGACACCAGGGGTGATGCACCGCAGCTCACGTCGAAGGAGACCCGACCGACAGCGCGATAGGCAAGACAGTCGACGGGCGCTTTTGCAGACCCGAAAACCCCACACCCCCGGGAGGGACCCCGTCAGGGAGTGCGGCGGCTATGGGCTGTCCTAGGTCGATTCGCTCGCCCCTAGAGCCTCGGGATTCGCAGCTCTCAAACACGAAGAACAGCGAAGAACGAGATAGAAAAATGGTGGAGAGATAAAACGTAGATGAAAAAGTAGTATATTGATTTGTTCGATTGTGTGTTGCTCAATCGGCCGTCATCCCGAACATATATAAGAGGCGGCTGGACTTCCCGTAGAAGTAAAGGATTCATCTAGGCTTTCCTTAGAAGAAAAATTACATCAATTCACGTCCTAGAGACCTAATTCTATTCCAACTCAGATTCAGTTTGAATCTGGCCCAAACTCTGTCTTCCTTCTTGCGCGGGCCGCCGGCCTTGCATATGATCTCCGATCGAGACGGCCCAAATATCAAACTTGTGCGCCTCGACGATACGAACAACTCTCATGTTGATCACTTTTTCAAATAAAGCCATCTTGAATACTTTTCTAGGTCATCTTTATCTTCCAGTCGGACTCGGTCTTGCAGTAGACTGGATTATCCGAGTCTCGTAGTGAATTTGTAGGCTATATATTATCTCTGATGATGATGACTCCAAAATCAAAATTTACCGTCTTGACGATACGCACAACTTCTGTATTGAACACTTCTTCATCCAAGGTCATTTTGATAAACTCTCGAGCACATGTTCAATTTCACTCGGACTTGAGCTCATCCACTCGGATATTAGATACTTTCACTCGGATCGTCCGATTGGACTTTTTCACTCGGAAGACAATCTTTCATTCGGATGACTATATTTCCACTCGGATGACTATATTTCCACTCGGAAGACACTATCTTATTCAATCGGCAAGTTTTTGTCCCGATGGTAATCTTTTCACTCGGAATATTTTCACCTGGACGACAATTTCACTCGGATGAACATATTTCCACTCGGATGACTATACTTCCACTTGGATAATAATAAGTTCATTCGGTCAGCAAACTTTCACTCGACCGGGAAATTTTCACTCGACCGTAAACTTTCACTCGGATGGTAAACTTTTGACTCGGATTTCCGACTGAAAACATAGCCCGATATTGATTTGTCTCTCCAGGCCTCATACGACCTCGGATTGAGACGAATTATATGTGAAAATCGATCGGCTCGACGAGACGAAACTTTTCCGTGTTGAAGGTTTTTCGATTCAAGGCCGTATTTATGGCCGAATTACTCGCGCATCCCATCAGACAAGTGTCTGGCACCTCGCGCCATATTTCCATTGAGGTTCGGTCTGCAGTGTATTGCCTCTAACTTTTGCATATGAACTCGGATTGAGATGATTTATATATCAAAATCGATTGCCTCGACGAGACGAAGACAATTCCTTAAGAGTGCTCCTTCATCCGAGGTCATCTTGAAGATGTGATTGGCCAAAAACCACTCGGAACATTGAACTATGCCACTCGGAGTATAGTTTCGGTCCGTAAGATAAAGTCGAATGAATATAACCGAAACATCAAAGTGGTTCCACTCGGGGACGTGAATATTTTTATGTTGAAAACTCATTCACTCGAGACCATCTTCATTGCAATCTGTATCTTACCAAAATCAGGTGTCAACACAACGCATCACCGTCGCCGCTCCCGTGAAGGCGCCAGCTTGATCTTGTCACGCCAATTGGGAAGGCTTCGTACACGAGCACCTAAGGACCCTTAAATCGCACTATTAAATAGATCTGAAGCACCTGGCACAAGATCTCAGCGTCGCACACGCAAAATGAGAAACATTTACCTTGCCGCCCCAAGGAGACGGTAGGAATCTACGTCGGAGCTCCGTCAACACATGCAGATAGACGAACTCAAAGAGGATTGGAGCTCATAGACAAGCTCAAAGTAGAAGTGTTGCCATCCGCCCAAGCGGCACACTTACAAGGACTAAAAACCTTAGCCTAAACTACTAGCCAGAGCACTACACCAGGATTCCCGTCTCCGCCACCAGCTGCTGGAGTGGTAGGCAGAGGAGAGGAAATTCCGCAAACTCGTCGTGGAAGTCTAGCATGGAGAGTTTTCCCTAGCCGCCAAGGGAAACGGAAGAAACCGCTTGTAGAAGATGTCGACTGATTCTCTAAAATAAATCCCAGCATGTTTCTACCACGGTCCTATATTAAATGCTAAATAGGTAGTACTCCCTCCGGTCCTTTTTAGTTCGCATATAAGATTTGACTGAAGTCAAGCCTCGTAAAGTTTGACCAACTTTGCAGAAAAAAGTGCCAAAATTCACAATCTGAAATCAATACCACTAGATGCGTCATGACTTAAAGTTTTACTCCCTCCGTCCATGAATAAGTGTACATCTAGCCTTTGTTCTAAGTCAAAGTTTTAAAACTTTGACCAATTTTATACAAAAGAATAGTAGCATGTATGACATCTAATTGATATATTATGAAAGTACACTTCAAAACGAATCTAGCGATACTAATTTAGTGTCATAAATGATGCTACTTTTTCCTATAAAGTTGGTCAAAATTTCAAAACTTTGACTTAAGACAAAACCTAGATATTCACTTATTCACGGACGGAGGGAGTATATTATATAACTTTAGCATGGCAGATGTTGATATTTTTTCATATAAATACGGTCAAACTTTGTGAAGTTTGACTGCAGAGAATTCTAATATGCAGAGTAAAAAGAACCGGGGGGAGTACTAGCGGGATGCGAACTGCCAAGTACATACCAGCCCTAGACTCCCAACCCTAGCCGTTGCTGGCACAACTTCCTTACACGTCGTCGTCGCTGACACAGCTTCCTTGCATGTCACCGCCTCGATGCTCCACTTCTTCCACGTCTGGCAGCCTCGTTGGCGGTAGGAGGAGTGGGGACCCGCCCCTCTCGTGTTCTTTTCCTTTGGTTTTTGTTTCTCTGGTGACATCAACAAGTGGTGGCGGCAATGGCATGTTGGAATTAGGTATCTCCCTATCTCGACGACGTCCGGCGTGGCATCGACGAAGGGCATGTGGGAGTTTGTGCCTTTAGATCTGTTACTTCTCTTCAGATCTTGGAAGTTCGTGTGTCTTTCAAGAAGAGCTATTGACTGGCTATTGGTGCAGCGACTTCGACATCTTCTTCCTGTTCCTTCAGAGATATATAGATCTGGTCTCAAGGAGCGAGTGGTTTTGCAGTCTTCAAATTCCTGGTATGCCGAGGACATTTGCGGGTGTCCCTTTCCTTCACTAGTAGAAAAAGGGTCAAACGTGAAGCACATTAGTGTCGGTTTGCATTAGAGCCGGCACTAATGTGTACATTAGTGCTAGTTCGTGGCGGCGATCAATAGTACCGGTTCGTGGTGAACCTTTAGTACCGGTTCATGCCACGAACCGGTACTAAAGAGGCTGTGTCAGCCTGCGGTCAGGCTATGGCCCCACCATCACCATTTAGTGCCAGTTCGTACCACGAACCGGTACTAATGAGGTTATGGCAAGCTGTTTTTAGTCCCACCTCGCCAAGAAAGAGGCAGTATGAGCGGTTTATAAGCCGTGAGTGCACAGACAATGACGAAGAGTTGCAATGCTCACCTACATGTTGATTAGCTTCAAGCCTTGCGGAATAGCATAGATTGCACTGAGCTATGTGCAGTGGCTTAGTGCAATCTATACTATTCCGAATGGCTTGAAGCAAATTAACCAGCATTGCACCTCTTTTTTATTTTTAATAACTTATTTAAACTCCGGACTTCTTTTGTGTTCAGTATGCAGCATTTAAAGCGACGTCATCAATTTCCAACATGCTCTGACATCATTTGTTGTTTTTAGGTCATTTACCTAATTGTTTAGAGAGCTAAATGACCGTGAAATTGAAAATCACTACAAAATGAATCTTGAAAATGTTGAAACTTGGCATGGTATCATCATATCACCCGCATAGCATGCGCGAAAGAGTAGAGAGGGTCACGGCAAAAACTGGACGCACTTCGTGTACAAACTGGACATACTCTTTCCGAGTATCAGGGTTTCGGACGAGAACTTATCTGTTACATGGCCAGTTCAATGTTTTTTAAACTTATTTGAACTCCGGACTTCTTTTGTGTTTAGTATACAACATTTAAAGCGACGCCATCAATTTCCAACATGTTTTGACATCATTTGTTGTTTTTCGGTCATTTACCTA